>NC_053022.1:425210304-425443449 GCF_003073215.2 Triticum urartu | reverse complement strand
GGGGAGTACATTTCACCTAAGAAAGAACTAGCTTTGCCTTCTCTCCGAGTGGAAACACACATCCTACATTTTTCACTTCCTCTCATTAACACAACCAAAATAATTAAAATGCCATACATAACACCTACACACACAGCCGAGCCACAAGCTGGCCCTAATATTCTGCCACTCACGCACTATAACCTAGGCCACTAACACATTACTTTTCTTTTGCGGGTGAACACTAACACATTACTCGGTCAGCACATGCACATACTAACCAACTAATCATTGTTTAATTACTCGGTCACCTAGGAGGTAAAGTACGTAGTACTTATGTTCTTCCGTTTTAGCTTCAATCACGTACGTCTTTTATCCTACTGCTCTATCATTGTCAAAGACTAATAATTGATTACTTTTAATCTAGTAAATTGGGGATCGGTCATCCATATAAGCTTCATCTAGTGGGGTTAAATTTTGGTCACATACTTCATAAGGGGCAAATAGGACTTTTCAGATGTCATTTAACACCGTTAAGGCTTAAAATGGACGAAAGTGTCGTAAAGGGAATAAAATTTAGACACACTGTTAGATAGGGAAGAAAGAAATTTCGAGTGTCAAATAGGGAAACAATATTTAAAACAGTGTTATATAAGGAATTTTCTCATGATGTTGTGGTATGATGAACTTGCTGAGCATAACTGCATATAAGCTATGGATGAACATGAATGTTGGTACAGGTGTGGAACCCCCGTTTTCGGATTAGATGCATTCTCCCTGCTGTAAATCCCACTTTGCAATTGTATTTTGAATCAACTAATCTTTTTATGTGCAGAGTTTGCTGCATTGTGATTTCGTTTTTGAAGACCATTGCAAGAGGTTGTGATATATTATTATTTTAGAAGCTGGATATGAATTATGCATTAGAAAAAGCTAGATGGCCATGTGTTTTCTCGATTGTTGGAAGTTATATTAATAAATTTGTGTTCTCTTATAATTTGTCTTGAATCTCCTTCTCATTATTTATCTTGATAATTTCATTTCGACAACTTTAATATTTACTAGAAGCATATGCACGCTTGCCGCGCCGTTTTTCACCCTACCATTTTTCTGTTGGCTATTTGTTAATTTGTCAGTAGATCCTTTCCTTCTCTTCAAGACCAAGGGTCAATAACTGAAGTAAGTTTTTCTGTGAGCCTTTTGTGTTTTTGACTTAAAGTATAATGGTGTGAGAACACCCTTTACTTGCAACATGTCTAGCAGCAAACTAGGCCATTATACAGTAACTTTTAGAACAATATGTGGAACTGAGACTTGTACTTGCACTATACGTCTAAAAAATCATACTTCCTCCGTTCCAAAATTCTTGTCTTAGATTTTCCTAAATACAGATGTATCTAGTGGTAATCCACTTATGAGCCCAGGCTCAGCTGCACCCGTCCTTACGAAACAAATCAAAATAAATACTAGAAAAATTCAAAAAATCATTTTTTTTGTGTGGTAGATAATTTGATGCGTGGGGGTACGCTTCAATTTTCAAATCATTTGGACGCCTGAGCAGCTCTCGGAAAAAAAGACAAATTCGAGGTCTGTAAAAATGTTTACTGTTCATGCACTATTCTGACCCGGTTTGTCTTTTTTGCTGAGAGCTTCACAGAAGCCCAAATGATCTAAAAATTTGAGCGGAACCTCACGTGATAAATTGTCTACCATGCAAAAAAATTGGAATTTTTGAATGTTTTTGAATGTTTTTGTGATTTTTTTTTCTGGACGGGTGCAAATGAGCCTGGTCACCAAAACACCACACTCTGTATCTAGTTACATTTTAGTCTTAGATACATCCGCATCTAGACAAATTTAAGACAAGAATTTTGGGATGAAGGGAGTACAACTCAATGATTTAACCAATACATATTCCACATAACTTACCTCTGTCATATAGAAAGGATTCACAATACTAACAATAATGGTCTTGGCAGTCTCGATAGAAGGCAATTTCTACAATAATGGTAAAATGGCAGTAAGAAACACTTGGAAGCTAGAGGACCGCCCAAAAGTTTGGGTTTCGATGCTATATCAGATGGCATGAAAACAGCTATAAATAAAATATAGACCATGATAAGATAGGAGGTTACTAATCATTAATCTTGAAACCAGCAAGTACAAAAATTCTCTTACATCAATAGTATTGCTGCAAGAAATGCTTAGAAAACTTGGGAACCTAACCTTCATAGACATATTAATCTGTTAGAGTAATCTAGAAAAGAAGTAGAAGCAATGTTTTATCAAATGCCTTGTAGAGGAGCATAGCCTGCTATAACAATCCTCACCATATGTTTGCTTGGTGCTAGACGATGGTTCTATCATCCAACAACAAAAAAGGCAAATAAAATGTCTTCATACTTTCTTCTTTGGTGCATATATCAGAAAAGATGCATCAAGGCAAGCACAATGACCAGTAGAGAACCGTTGTTTATACCATCGGTTAGGCAGGAGACGAAGACAATCTAGCTTTTCAGAAAACATATACATACTAAATTATTGAGCTCATGTCCACTAAAGAACCTCTTGCCTATTAGGTTGAGTAACCATAGTTTATTGCCCAGTAGCTCTAATTGAATTTTGTATTTATTCTAGGGCACCTTGGAAGATCTTTTTCCCATGCAATACCCAGCCTAGGGCAGGTCTAACGGAAGTCCTGGTATATTTGGTGGTAACGTCTGAAGGTTTCAAAAGAAAACATATTGCACCCATGGCGATTAAAGGAACTACTAGGCTCAGTGGCGAAGAATCATTTGGGCCAAAGGGGGCTATTGCCCCCCTACTATAGAAAAACTCTTAGGCGTACCCCTAATTATAGGCTTAAATATCAAATATTTCTCACAGTTCATGCATAACTTATCTTCTCTGCCTCCTCAACTTTGTTTAGCCCCCTCAACAATTTTCATCAAGCTTCGCCAGTGACGAGGTTGTTCCTTCTAGTTCAATACCACATGAAATATTGTGGGAGAAACCATCTCGTGGCTCTTACAAACCCAATGTTGATGCCTATTTCTTCGAGAATGGCTTTGGCGCAATTATGGCGGTCCAACGGAACGATATCAATGTGGCTTTAGCAGGCTCTACGTGGCTATTTGATGATGTGATCAACACCACAATGGCGGAAGCCATAGAAATGTTGAGAGGCCTGGAACTTCTGGAGAGACTGGGAAGCTCGCCAATGAAGGTCAAATCTGATTGCCTAGAACCCATTCAGTCATGCATGTGAATCGTCGAGATTTAGAGTCCGTCAGAGATGAAGTAAGCAATATTATACAAAGGAGGCCAATGAAAGAGGTAATGTGACGCCCCCGATTCAATCGTACATTAATCATACACGCAAACGTGTACGATCAAGATCAGGGACTCACGGGAAGATGTCACAACACAACTCTACAAATAAAATAAGTCATACAAGCATCATATTACAAGCCAGGGGCCTCGAGGGCTCGAATACAAGAGCTCGATCATAGACGAGTCAGCGGAAGTAACAATATCTGAGTACAGACATAAGTTAAACAAGTTTGCCTTAAGAAGGCTAGCACAAAATGGGATACAGATCGAAAGAGGCGCAGGCCTCCTGCCTGGGATCCTCCTAAACTACTCCTGGTCGTCATCAGCGGGCTGCACGTAGTAGTAGGCACCTCCCGAGTAGTAGTAGTCGTCATCGACGGTGGCGTATGGCTCCTGGACTCCATCGTCTGGTCGCAGCAATCGAGTATAGAAAGGGGGAAAAGGGGGAGCAAAGCAACTGTGAGTACTCATCCAAAGTACTCGCAAGAAGGAGCTACACTACATATGTATGCATTGGTATCAAATGGAAACGACTATCATATGTGGACTGAACTGCAGAATGCCGGAATAAGAGGGGGATAGCTAGTCCTATCGAAGACTACGCTTCTGGTAACCTCCATCTTGCAGCAGGAGAAGAGAGTAGATGGTAAGTTCACCAAGTATCATCGCATAGCATAACCCTAACCGATGATCCTCCCCTCGTCGCCCTGTGAGAGAGCGATCACCGGTTGTATCTGGCACTTGGAAGGGTGTGTTTTATTAAGTATCCGATTCTAGTTGTCATAAGGTCAAGGTACAACTCCGGGTCATCCTTTTACCGAAGGACACGGCTATTCGAATAGATCAACTTCCCTGCAGGGGTGCACCACATTTCCCAACACGCTCGATCCCCTTTGTCCGGACACACTTTTCTAGGTCATGCCCGGCCTCGGAAGATCAACACGTCGCAGCCCTACCTAGGCACAATAGAGAGGTCAGCACGCCGGTCTAAATCCTATGGCGCAGGGGTTTGGGCCCATCACCCATTGCACACCTGCATGTTGCGAGGGCGGCCGGAGAGCAGACCTAGCAACCTCCATTACAAAGGAAGTTGCGTTACGCGGTCCAACCCGGCGCGCGCCACTCAGTCGCTAACGTCACGAAGGCTTCGGCTGATACCACGACGTCGAGTGCCCATAACTGTCCCCGCGTAGATGGTTAGTGCGTATAGGCTAGTAGCCAGACTTAGATCAAATACCCAGATCTCGTTAAGCGTGTTATTTTGAATTAACCGCGAACGCCGACCAGGGCCAGGCCCACCTCTCTCCTAGGTGGTCTCAACCTGCCCTGTCGCCCTGCCTCAAAGTAGCAGTCGGGGGCCGTCGGGAACTCAGGCCCACCACTACCTGGATGGAGCCACCTGCCCCTTCAGCCCCCATCTCCAAACAATATCACCGGTAATGTAACAGTGTAAAGTATATAGTATATGCCCGTGATCACCTCCCGAAGTGATCATGGCCCAGTAGTATAGCATGGCAGACGGACAAGAGTGTAGGGCCACTGATGATAAACTAGCATCCTATACTAAGCATTAGGATTGCAGGTAAAGGTAACAACAGTAGTAGCAAGGACAGGCTATGCATCAGGATAGGATTAACGGAAAGCAGTAACATGCTACACTACTCTAATGCAAGCAGTATAGAGAAGAGTAGGCGATATCTGGTGATCAGGGGGGGCTTGCCTGGTTGCTCTGGCAAGAGAGAGGGGTCGTCAACTCCGTAGTCGTACTGGGTAGCAGCGACGTCGGTCTCGGTGTCTAGCGAGAGAAGAGGGGGAAGAAACAATAAATATTAAGCAAACAGATGCATAGCGATGCATGACATGACAAGTATCGGTGTTAGGGGTGCCCTAACGCGGTATGAGGTGATACCGGTGAAGGGGGGAAACATCCGGGAAAGTATCCCCGTGTTTCGCGTTTAGGGCAGAGGAGACGGGGGGGGGGGGAGTTGCGAGTTTGATAGGTTAGGGATGTGTGGCGGACGAACGGGCTGCGTATCCGGATTCGTCTCGTCGTTCTGAGCAACTTTCATGTAGAAAGTATTTTCATCTGAGCTACGGTTTATTTTCTATTAATTTTAAAAGATTTAAATCATTTTCAGGATTTATTTAATTATTTTAATGCAACATTATCTAGAACAGTGTTTGCTGACGTCAGCATGACGTCAGCAGTCGACAGAGGTTGACTGGGTCAAATTGACGTGTGGGCCCAGTGGGATCCACCTGTCATACACTATTAAGTTAATTAGGGTTAGGTTAAACTAATTATTGCTTAGTTAGACTAACAGGTTAATTAGATTAATTAAGTAGGATTAATTAACTTAATTAATTAACTTAATTAATTATTTATTTATTTATCTTTTTTAATCTTTTTTTAAAACGTTCTCTTGGCAGGGCCCATGTGCCATAGGCCCAGGGGGGCGATGCGGGTTACGGGCGCTAGCGGGCGCCGGGTCTCGAGCGTCGCCCGAGCGGGGGGGGGGGGGGGGGGGGCGGGGGCGGGGGGGGGGGGGGGGGGGAGGGAGGCGAGGCCAGTGGCAAACGCCGGCGAGGAGCGCGGCGCAGGCGGAGCAAGGGGGGGGGGGGGGGGGGCGACCAGCGAGTGGTGGCTGGCGATGAGCGCGAGCGCGTGCGCTGCGCGGCAGGCGGGGTAAGGCGTGGCAGCAGCGGCGAGGCTTCACGGACGACGCAGGGTGCCGCGGCGATGAGCGGAAGGTCGCGGGGTCAGGCGCGGCGGCAGCGGCTGGCCAGCGCGGGGCAGGGCGAGCCCGTGGGCGGAGCGAAGCAGGGCGACGGGCGGCGCGGTGGCCGCGAGCAGCAGAAGGGGGTCGCGGGCGGCGCGAGCGTGTGCGTGTGGCGGCGATGCGGGGCGAGGCCACCGTGAGCGTGGGCCTCGGTGTGCAGAGCAGGGGGAAGGCGCGCGGGGCGTCGTGGTGCGCGCCGGCGCACGCGCGCGAGTGGCGGGCGGTGGAGCGCGGCCCGGGGAGACGCCGACCGCGGCGAGCAGCAACGCAGCAGGCAGCAGTGCACGGGGCAGCGGGCGCGCGAGAGAGACATAGAGGAGGAGAGGGGCGCGTGCTCACAGTAGGGAGTAGGGACAGGGCAACGGTGCGTGGAGAGGACGACGGCGACGACCCGGCGGAGAGGAGGCAGGCCGTCGAGGGGGAGGAGGCAGTCCAGCGGAGGGAAAGCTCCAGCGAGGCGGCGTCGTTTGGCTCGGTTCCAGGCGCGGCGGGGCGCGGTCACCCCGAATCCCGATGTGGGTCGGGGGAGCGAGGGGGAAGAGCGAGTGGGGGAGTGGGGGATGGGGTGTCGATGGGTTCGGTTTTCCCCGGGTGGGTTAAGTAGGAGTAGGCCGGGGTTGGGCCGGCTAGCTGGGCCGACTGCCCAGTTATGCCAGGGGTCTTCTTCTGTTTTGTTTTCTGTTTTTTTGTTTAATTGGTTTTTCTCTTTACAACTTTAATCAATTTCCACAATACTTTAATTAGTTAAAATACAGAACCAGTTCCCAATTTAGTATTGATATTTAGAACTCTGCCACAAAATTTTTGGAACCCAAAATAAATTAGCTTGATATTTGAGAAATTATAAAAGACATTTATATAATTGTTTAAGCCACTGTTTTAACTTATTTTTAAGCACTGAACCATTTTATAAAAAATTGGTTCTTCACTAATAACACTTATGAATCATTTTATAAAAATTTGTACATTTTAGTTTTGACAATATGAAAATTTTATTTTTGACTTTAATTTTAATTTAAATTTCAACCGGATTCGAACCAACGCGAGTTTAACAACAATAACCATGATGATGTGGCATCATTAGGAGGGAATTACTATAGCTTAATTATCAGGGCGTCACAGGTAAACCATTGGAGGGGGCAAACATATAAATCTAGACCATTTTAGGTAAAGAATCTAGGATTGTTTTTAGAAAAAATTAGCATGGGGAGAGCCATGGCCCCAGCATGCCCATCCCTAGCTCCAGCTCCAGAGTCCATATACACTCTCGAACTAGACTTTCGCCCCGCTTTATAGATAAAGCAAAGGAGTCCATATACAACGGTTCTAGCGGGAGAGAGAAGCCAAACAAGGACCCCGCTCCCCTGCCCCTAGGGTTCCCCTGCTGCCGCCGCCGGCTCCCTCGCGCGGAGCCGCCGCGGCGGCGGCCAGAGCCTGCTCGAGCCACCAGCCCCTTCCCATCCCGTTCCCCTTCTCCTCCCCCCTCCATTCCCCCGTACCCCCGCGCCGCCTCCCCGAGCGAGGCGGCCCGGGGCCCTTCCATCGCGCTCCTCCAACTCTTCCCCGCGGCCCTCCCTCCTCCCGCCGCCGTCAGCATGCGCCCCGGTCCTCGGCCGCGTGGTGCTGGCGGTGGTGGGCATGCCCCTCCCTGCATGCGGCCATCCCCTGCTCGGGCGGTGATGGCCGGCGGTGGTTCGCCTCGGCCGGTTTCGGTGCTGCCCGTCGGCGGTGATGCCGCCGGCCGCGGTGGTTCTCGACATGGTGGTGCGGCCGTTAGCCGTGGGACGGCGCGGTGGCGCTAGGGTTGGCGGCGCCCGACCTGCCCAGATCTGGGCCATTGGGCCTCATCCGGGTTGGGCAGGCCAGTGGCTCGGCGTTCGGCGGCTCCGTTCCCTGGTGGTGGTGTGGTGGCGGCGGTCTCGGGCGGTGAGGGCTTCGTCGATCGGCGCGCTGCAGCGTGGTGACAAGACTGTCCGGGTCCAAGTGGACCCCACTACTAGGGAAACGGCTATAGCTAATATGGGCATTAATGGCGCACCATGTATGTGGTGCGCCACTACTATATAGCAGTGGCGCACCAGATACAGGTACGCCATTAACGTCCACATTACTAATGGCGCACCTGGTGTGTGGTGCGCCATTACTATTTTTGAAAAAAAGATAAAAAAAATTGTTAGCAGTGGCGCACCAGTGGATAGTGCGCCATTACTAGCTGGTGCGCCACCACTAACATGTTTTTTTAAACTAGTAATGGCGCACCACACACCAGGTGCGCCATTAGTAACCCTGGTTACTAATGGCGCATTCTTAGGTGGTGCACCATTGGTAACCTAGGAGCAGCTAGATATTTTGGACAGCCATCTACCACACTCACTTTCCCCACTTCATTCTCTCCACCTCTACCAAGCTTGGTCTCGGCTGCCTCCTCCTCCTCACCTCATTTGCACCATAGATTCACCCAAATTAAGTGGTTAAATTTCTTTTTTTTGATAGGTAAGTAAGGAGAAAGCTTTCTTTATGTTCTAGATCTACTTTTTTCTCCCTCCAACAACGTACACACTGTTTATGGCCTAGATCTACGTATGTTTGTGGTGTTGCATATGTTTGTGTTTGCAGGTACCGGTATTTGAAATGCGATAGTTGCCAATATTTTGCCGGAATGTTGATTCATTTCCGTTTCGGCGAGAATTTAGCACTATGCATTCTTTTTGGTCCTATTTTTAGGCAAAGTCATGCCAAATTTTTTTTGTTCTAAAATACCGTTTTGGTCTACCCCGCAGGCGACAATGGTCCGCACGATGACCGAAGGCATCGTGAATAGGTTTTTGAGCTCCGCGAAGGCCGAGATGCTTCAAAAGAACGAGACGGAGATAAGATGTCCGTGTCGAAGATGCAAGCTGAAGAGCCTTATGGACCCGGATTCCCTACAGGTGCGGGACCACGTGCTCTTGCATGGTTTCATGGATGGCTATCGGTGGCAAGGTGATGAAGATGACTATGAAGTCATCCATGGGGGACGGGCAAGAAATGAGGACGGGCAGCAAGACAACCGCGGCGAGGGCGGGCAAGAAGACGAAGAATCTCCAAGACATGATCACGAAGTAGATGCAGTACACAGTCATCATGTAGAAGATGCCGGACATGATGATGAGGAAGATCAAGACGAAGGGCATGATCATGAAGATGAAGATGCCGGAGCAGACGACGATAGACCATCGATGGGCTGGGTGCAGGACCCTCATATTCAAGAGCTGCTTCTCAAGCAGACGGGTAACACAAGAGCTGCCGCCCGAGAGAAAGCCAAGCTGGATCAACTGGAGATAGACGCAGTTACTCCATTGTACGAAGGATGCAGGCCCGAGGATACCCGCCTAAAAGTAACGCTCATGGCTCTGGAGATGAAGGTAAAACACAAAATGACCGACGCATGCTTCGACGAGAACATGTCATTCTGGCACGAACGTCTTCCCAAGGGGAACAAGTGCCTGACCAGTTTCGAGGAGGCGAAGAAAATCGTGTGTCCTCTGGATTTACCGCATGTGAAATACCATGTGTGCATGAACGATTGCATCATTTATCGGGACGAGCACGCGGAGTCTACCATATGTTCGGTGTGCGGCGTCACTCGATACAAGAAGAGGAAGAAAGCTCCTCGAAAAGTGGTGTGGTACTTTCCGATCACTCCTCATCCGCAGCGGTATTTCGCGGACCCTAAGGTAGCAAAGCTCTTGTGTTGGCACACGGATAGGGAGGAGAAGAAGCGAGAAGATGCCGGAAATGATCCGGAGATAAATAAAGAAGACAAGATGCTGAGTCACCCTAAGGATGCGAGCCAGTGGCAAGCGTTGAACTTCAAACGCCCAGAATTTGGGGACGATCCAAGGAACATCATGCTGGGCACGAGCACCGATGGAGTCAATCCGTTTGGCAGCCAGAGAAGCACACATAGCACCTGGCATGTGTTTGTGTGGATGTACAACCTTCCCCCCTGATTGTGCATGAAGAGGAAGTACATTCACATGAGTATGCTAATTGAAGGGCCGAAACAACTAGGGACGGCATCAATCTGTATCCGGGGCTGCTGAAAGAGGAGCTAGACACGCTGTGAAAAACGCCTGCCAATACGCGGGACGCCGCAGAGAAAGAATATTTCCCTATGAGAGCCGCACTTCTCACGACGGTGCACGACTATCTCGGTTACGGATATGTCGTGGGGCAGGTGGTCCACGGATTTTGTGCATGCGCCGGGTACATGGATGATACAACGTATCGCCAGCTAGATAGAGATCCCGGGTCTTCGAAAACCGTGTTCATGGGACATCGAAGGTGGCTTCGCGACGATGACTCATGGAGAAAACGCAAGGATCTGTTTGATGGTGAAACCGAACCCCGAAGACGCACGCGTACGAGGAGCGGCGAGGAAATAGACGAGCTGTTGAAAAATTGGAAAGATTGCCCACCCCCGGGAAAGAAGCGAAAGGCGCCAGAGCCGCTGCTGAAGGTATGGAAAACGAGGTCTGTTTTCTGGGACTCGTCGTACTGGCAGATCCTCCGTGTGCCTCACAACCTTGATGTCATGCATATCACGAAGAACGTATGCGAGAGTCTGCTTGGTACCCTGCTCAACATGCCAGAGAGGACCAAAGATGGGCCGAAAGCAAGGGCAGACTTGAAATCAATGGGCATCAGGGATGAGCTTCATGCTAATGATGATGATTATGATGATGATGAGGCGAAGGACACGAAAAGTCGTCGCAAAGGCAAAAAGTCCAAGAAGATCGGAAATGACTGCCCTCACGCGTGCTTCACTCTAAGTCAGGAGAAGATCGAGCAGTTTTTCACCTGCCTCGTAGGAGTAAAACTTCCTTACGGTTACATGGGGAAGATAAGCAGATACCTAGACTCAGCGAAGCAGAAGTTCAGCGGGATGAAGTCTCACGACTGTCACGTGCTGATGACGCAGATACTTCCAGTTGCAATCCGTGGGATCATGGACACGCACGTCCGTAAAATGCTATTTGGCCTATGCAACTTTTTCTACGTCATCTCTCGGAAGTCGGTTAGCGTGAGGCAACTTAGAAGGCTACAGGAAGAGATCATGGTTATACTATGCGAGCTTGAGATGTACTTCCCGCCCGCATTCTTCGACGTTATGGTGCATCTGCTGGTCCATATCGTGGAGGATATCATCCAACTCGGGCCGACGTTCCTGCACAGCATGATGCCGTTCGAAAGGATGAATGGTGTCATCAAAGGATATGTTCGCAACATGTCACATCCAGAGGGAAGCATAGCCAGGGGCTTTCTGACCGAAGAGTGCATCTCCTACTGCACGAATTATCTAGGCATCGAGAACCCCGTTGGTCTGCCCGTCAACAGGCACCTCGACAGGCTCACTGGATGGGGTCACCGCGAAATGCATGTCGACTTCAAGGGTCGACTCGCCGACTTTGAAAGAGCAAACCTAGTCGCGCTACAACACATAGACGTGGTCGATCCTTGGGTGATAGAGCACAAAACCTTTATTGAGAAGACGTACAATGACCGAGGCCAACAGAGGACGGACGGATATATAATCAAAGAGCACAACTCATGTTTCATGCGTTGGTTCAAGGAGAAGCTTCTGTCATACCCTTTACATGAGGATTCTTCCGCGGAAGAAAAACTCATATTCGCCTTGTCACAGGGCGCCGAGCACAACCTGATGACCTATGAGGCATACGATATCAACGGCTACACATTCTACACCGAGGACAAGGACATGAAGAGCGATGGTTATCATAACTCTGGGGTAACGATGGAATCCTACACCCGTAACGACAAGGACATATACTACGGAAGGATCGAGGAGATCTGGGAGCTGAGCTACGCTGGAGAGAAGGTCCCGATGTTCCGTGTCAGATGGGCCAAGAGCGTCCTAAAAGAAGACCGGTATTTCACCACCATGGTTATACCCGAAGCCAAATCCAAGACCGCGGGCACAAACGTCACCGCGAAAAATGAGCCATGGGTACTGGCTTCCCAAGTGGACCAATGCTTCTTCATTACCGACCCGTCAAAGCCCAGTCGTGTTGTCGTGAGGAGAGGCAAAAGGAAGATCATCGTAATGGATGGAGTCACCAATGAGCAAGACTTTGACAAGTACGGCGACCCGAAGATGGAAAATGACGATGAAGATGAAGTACCATACACCACAAGAAGAAGCAGGACCACCCTACCTAAAGGACGTCCGTTCAAGAGAAGAACTCCATTTGCGAAAAAGAAGGGCAAGAAGATTGTGAGAAGATAGCTAAGATTGAATCACGACGTATCGGCCGCGTGTGTGTCAGTGGCAAGCTCAATTATTACATGCAACTAAATTATTACATGTATCACTTGATTTCAACCATGTCATCGATCTAATTCTAAATCTTTGCACAATGGTTTAAATTGTAGTCTTCATTTCTGGATTGTATTTCGACATATGGAAATGGCATTTCTTCTGTTCTAGTCCTCTATCCGGTAACATCTTTTGTTCAAAATAGTGGGGATTAATGTTTTCTTCTGGTATTTTAATTGTTTTTATGAATGTTTATTCTGGTAAAATGAAAAAAGTTAGTAATGGCGCACCAGGAGAAGGTGCGCCATTGCTATCAAGGTATTTATGGCACACCCCTAGAAGGCGCGCCATTGGTATAGGTATGTTTATGGCGCCCCCCTAAAAGGTGCGCCATTGCTAACCCTCCCCCACTCCACTTGCTCCCCTCTCCCTCTGGCCTCTCTCCCTCCCTCGCCAGATCCACCGATTCTAACCCGACGACCCCCGCAGGAGCACGCCGCCGTCCGCACGCGCCCGCTCCATCGCCGCCGCCCTGCCTCCTCGGGCTCCATGATGTCTACTACACAACCTTCTTCTTGTAGACGTTGTTGGGCCTCCAAGTGCAGAGGTTTGTAGGACAGTAGCAAATTTCCCTCCAGTGGATAACCTAAGGTTTATCAATCCATAGGAGGCGTAGGATGAAGATGGTCTCTCTCAAGCAACCCTGCAACCAAACAACAAAGAGTCTCTTGTGTCCCCAACACACCCAATACAATGGTAAATTGTATAGGTGCACTAGTTCGGCGAAGAGATGGTGATACAAGTGGTATATGGATAGTAGATAATGGTTTTTGTAATCTGAAAATATAAAAACAGCAAGGTAACTAATGATAAAAGTGAGCATAAATGGTATTGCAATGATAGTAAACAAGGCCTAGGGTTCATACTTTCGCTAGTGCAAGTTCCCTCAATAATAATAACATAATTGGATCACATAACTATCCCTCAACATGCAACAAAGAGTCACTCCAAAGTCACTAATAGCGGAGAATGAACGAAGAGATTATGGTAGGGTACGAAACCACCTCAAATTTATTCTTTCCAATCAATCCATTGGGCTATTCCTATAAGTGTCACAAACAGCCCTAGAGTTCGTACTAGAATAACACCTTAAGACACAAATCAACCAAAACCCTAATGTCACCTAGATACTCCAATGTCACCTCAAGTATCCATGGGTATGATTATACGATATGCATCACACAATCTCAGATTCATCTATTCAACCAACACATAGAACCTCAAAGAGTGCCCCAAAGTTTCTACCGGAGAATCACGACGAAAACGTGTGCCAACCCCTATGCATAGGTTCATGGGCGAAACCCGCAAGTTGATCACCAAAACATACATCAAGTGAATCACGTGATATCCCATTGTCACCACAGATACGCACGGCAAGACATACATCAAGTGTTCCCAAATCTTTAAAGACTCAATCTGATAAGATAACTTCAAAGGGGAAACTCAATCCATTACAAGAGAGTAGAGGGGGGAGAAAACATCATAAGATCCAACTATAATAGCAAAGCTCGCGATACATCAAGATCGTATCACCTCAAGAACACGAGAGAGAGAGAGATATCAAACACATAGCTACTGGTACATACCCTCAACCCCGAGGGAGAAATACTCCCTCCTCGTCATGGAGAGCACTGGGATGATGAAGATGGCCACCGGAGAGGGATTCACTACAAAAAAAGACACATCCGTGACATTTTGGGCCGAACGAAAAAAATTTCTGTCATACATATGACACTTCTATGACAATAATTGTGACAAAATCCGGTATCATCATAGATGTGGTGGGCTCCTACTTCTATGACAAAAAATCATGACAGAAAATGGGCTTTTCGTCCTGGGCGGACCGGAGACGCAGCTGCATGACATTCTTTGGGCCGTCCATGACGGAAAAAACCGTGGTAGAAGCAAGGGGGAGGAAAATTTCGGGGAGTTCCTGGTTACGGTGGGAGGTCGGGGCCGAGCGATGCGCGTTTCTCTCGTACACGTACGCGCGCGTGTGCGAGGCATTGGCTCTAACTGAACCCGAGCGAGGCGTTGGGCTCTAACTGAACCCGAGCGATTGCACTGCAGGGTACGCATTACTGAACCCGGGCGATCGATCGATGGCTATTAACTGAACCCGATCGAGCGATTCCTTCGCTACTGCTGCTAACTGAAGCCGATCGATGGGATGAACAGTGAGCATTGTGTGGGGGGGGGTTGGGTTGGATGAACAATGAGTGGTGGCGTTGCCTCTGGATGAACAGGACCCCGTGGTGTGGTGGAGGGCTGGATGAACAGTAGACGGTGGAGGGGTGCTCGTGGAGGGGTGGATGAACAGGACCCCGTGGTGTGGAGGGCTGGATGAACCGTAGATGGTGGAGGGGTGGTTGAACAGGACCCCGTGGTGTGGAGGGATGGATGAACAGTAGACGGTGGAGGGGTGGTTGAACAGGACCCCGTGGTGTGGAGGGCTGGATGAACAGTAGACGGTGGAGGGGTGGTTGAACAGTAGCCGGTGGAGTAGCGCGCGGTGGAGGCTGGATGAACAGGAGCCCGTGGATGAATAGTCGCAGGTGAAGGCTGGAGGAGGTCGACGGTGGATGAACAGTAGCTCGTGGAGGCTGGAGGGGGTCGACGGTGGAGATGAACAGTATCCCGTGGAGTCCCGTTTTGCGGTACGCCACACCCGTCCCGATGAACAGGACCCCCGTTTCGACCGTAGCGCTCCAACACAAGTCCGTTTCCTCCGTTTTGCGGTATGCCACACCCCTCCCGATCAACAGGACCCCCGTTTCGACCGTAGGAGGACTGTTTCCTCCGTTTTGCGGTACGCCAGACCCCTCCCGATCAACAGGATCCCGTTTCGAACGTGGCCGGTCGAACACAAGGCCGTTTCCTCCGTTCTGCGGTACGTCAGGCCTCGTTTCCATCGCCTGTTCCGTCCAAGCCCTCCTGATGAACATGACACATTCCGTTGCCTCCCCATGAACACGACGACGACGCTGTTTCTCCGTTCCGACCCAGCCATGTACACGAGCCCTGGCCGTACATATGCGCGAGTAGGCGTTCGAGACCCCGCCCGTATGTACACATACGTGGCCGTATTTTATTTCTTGCACCCTGGCCGCTGTACGTACGTGTAAATGCTACGTGCGCGCCTCTACTACGACACGTGCACGCCTCTACATCGACCAGTATGTACGTACACGTTCGCGACCAGAATGACAACGCTACGTACGCTTCAACCAGGTGGGTCCCGACTGTCAGGAACTTCCTTGCGTGCGAAGATGTAGCTGGTGGGTCCCAGCAGTCAGGGGGAAACGTTTTTTTCGTGAAATACGGTGGCCTGTCCGGTGGGTCCCACTGTCAGGTGGAGGAATAATTATTTTGCACGTAATAAGGAGGCACTTCCTTGCTGCGGCCGTGGACCCAGCTGTCAGCCTCTCCACGTACAATCCACGTCCGATGGAAGCCGTTCCTTGACCACGTTGACCACACCGCGCCGAGAGCACCAGGGCGGTGGACGACGGCGAGGCCTAGGAAGGGGACGACGCGGAGCCGGGGAAGACGCAGCAGTGGATGCCCACACGTAGAGGAGTACGAGGGTTCACTGGTTCACTATGGTGTGAGGCTGCCGTCGCCGCAGAATAACAGGGGGTGTGGGTGAGTAGAGGGATGGCCTGGCCAGCGGTGGGAGTGGTAGGGGGCGGTGAGGCCTCTGCCGCATCACAGCCGGCCACGGGAGGCAGGTGCACGAGGCACGAACGGCGCTGGTTTGGGTGGCTGGAGCAAGAAGACCAGAGGTTGAAGAAGCACTACGGCCGTTGGATGGACATCGTACGGTCACTGGAGCTAGAATCGTGCATATTGACTAAGTTGACAAAGCCCTCTGTCCCCGTCAACTTAGTAGGCCCACAAGTCAGCCTGCCACTATACTGGGTCCTAGCTAACATGGGGAGTATTCATTTTTTTGTGCGTAATAAGGAGGCACTTCCTTGCGTGCGAAGATATAGCTGGTGGGTCCGAGCTGTCAGCGGCGGTAACGTTTTTTTCGCGAAATACAGAGGCCCTTTCGATGGGTCCCTGATGTCAGGTGGAGGAATCATTATTTTGCGCATAATAAGGAGGCATTTCCTTGCGTGCGGCCGTGGACCCAGCTGTCGGCCTCTCCATGTAAAGTCCACTTCAGATGCATGTCGGTCGTTGACCATGTTGACTAGGACGCGTCGAGAGCACCAGGGCGGTGGACGACGGCGAGGCCTAGGAAGGGAACGACATAGAGGCAGGGAAGACTCAACAGTTGTTTCCCACGCGGAGGGGAGTATGACTGTACGAGGGTTTACTGGTTCGTCTGCCATCGCTGGAGAATAACAACAGGTGTGGGTGAGTAGAGGGATGGCTAGGCCAGCGATGGGAGTATGGTGGGGCGGTGAGGCCTGCGCGGCAGCAGAGCCGGCCGCGGGGAGGAGGGAGCAGGCAGTCCCGCCGACGCCTGTTTGAGCGGCTGGAGCAGGAAGAGCAGAGATTGAAGAAGCACAATGGCCGTTGGATGGCCATCCAACAGTCACTGCTTGTGCGTCAACCTTTTTTTAGGAAAGCCTGAAATCTGTGGAAAACAACATACAACCCATTTGCTAATTCTTAAGGTTTTTTTGGAGCCCATGTTCTTTTTGTTAGCATTACAACCCATATTGTGGACACGGTTAAAAAATTATACGAAATTTTTGCATATTTCGGTGCGGTCCGAACTGTTTTTAATCCAAAAATTTCGACTCACATTCAAACTGCTTTTAAAAATAAATGTATATCAATATAAAATCCAACAAATTCTCCATGCATAAAAATTAATGTAATTTAAAATCTCGAAATGAAAAAAAGATATTTGAAACTAATTGCCAGTTTGATGTGTTTTAAAAATGTACAGCCCATTTCTCCTTACTGATGGGCCATTTTCTCGGCGAGCCGAATGAAAGCTCTCCTCGTCTTGAAAGATTTGCAGCGCAACAGGCTTGACAAAGCTACTTACTTGGCAAATCACAAAAAAACTGGGCTGTAGCCGTGGACCCAGTTGTCAGTCCATTTGTTTTTTAGTCCATTTGGTGGGCTGGGTGAAACAATGATGTAGCATCTATGCAGCCCATTTAAATCCCATTTGCATTTTTCTCAAAAGCCGCGGACTTGCTGGGCTGGGTGAAAATATCATGTTGGGCTAGATGGAGAAATGTTATAAAAACATAAACACATGATTGCACGTCAGTAAAATCTTTGCAAGCTTATGTACACAATCACTAGGAGTTAACTTGCCAAGTTATATATAAACAATTATTATTATTATTTTGTAAGAACTTTCAACTTACAAAATAAAATATCATTTTAATTTGATGAGTTAATAGTACGTGGGGTATTATTATTTTTAGGCTAGACGTGGGACAGTTGAGTTGGTTCTAGGGGAAAGTACTAGGAGAAAACTCAGTTTATATCGAAAAAGAAAGTGGGAGAAAATTTAGAGACCTGCTGGGTCCACCTGAGGAGGGGAATATGTTGGGAGGAAGGAGATTCAAAGCACGGCAGCTGAGTGAACTAGTTTTTTTATGGACAAGTGAACTAGTTTACATACATAAGCAAATTGCCACTAAAAAAGCAATCAGGTTAATGGGTTCTTAAAAGAAATATTTCGGACAAAACAGATAATTAATTACGACACATAGGCTAATGCATGAAACACTCACATGATAAAGGTGCTTATAAACAGATAAAGTACAACATCTAGACCTTCCTGGCACGCTTGATCATGACGCTGCGGCTGTCCGTGTACTCGTTGGTTACAGGAAGCAGACACGCCCTCATGTCCAAGATCTGCATGTACATGTCATAGCATGCGTATGCGCCCTTGGCCGCGTAGGTTATGTAGGCTAGATTCAGAGGTACCTCCCACGTGTTCAGGTCGTCTTCTTTCATGTTGGCGTACCAGGGGTCGATGATGGTCTCAGCGAGGTCAACCACGGAGTCCTTCTCCTACCCGTTGCTGATGATCTTGTATTGCTTCTGGATGTCGACAAGCTTGTTGCACCAGATGGCCGAATCGTCGCATTCTTCCTTCTCTCCACCGTAGCGAAGGTGCAGTCGGCGCTGCCGATGAAACGGGCGAATGCTCCAGAACCTGGTGCAGCCATAGGACTGAGGCGAGGCAGAGCTTCACCGAGTCTGTATCGTTGGTCTACATCACATTCAACTTGGTGCAGCCATAGGACTGTACGGCAAACTCAAAGGGGAACTCCTTGCTGAAGTCCATATCCAGCAGGCTCACCCCTCGGATCGCCATTGGAGTCTCTTCGAGTGAACGAGTGTGTAGGCGGCCGCAGCAGTTCATTTTTTAGCTCTTGGGGAACTGGATTCAAGAGTAAGCTGAGTGTGTACAGGCGACAACAGTTACTACCCCTCCCTCGTCCGCTGCACGCCCGGCAGAAGATGCACCCTCGGCCACATGTCGGTTCACGAGCGGGTCTGTATTGGTACTGTAATAACAGGAGTTAGTGGTCACTTTACTTAAATTTAATTAGCTTTAATAGAAATTTGTACTTAAAACAAGAAATGCATTCGCTCGTTCTATTAGTGCCACAGGATCAACATGCACAACAATTAGAATTATTATTCTCAGGACGCACACGATCATCACATTTGTCGCACTTTCACAAAAGATAATACTATCGAGTCTGAACTGTTTGTTATGGTTGTTGTCCTCTGCATCATCATGTCGTGTTTCCCAGCTTGCAAGATTCAGAACCAACAAATAAGATCCAAATAATAAGTACAACAAAGATGCCTACACATCTCATTGATTCCCAGCTTGCAAGATTCAGAACCAACAAATAAGATCCAAATAATAAGTACAACAAAGATGCCTACACATCTCACTGATTCCCAGCTTGCAAGATTCAGAACCAACCCATTAGAGCCTTTTGATAAAGTGAATATCGGGATTAAATCCATCTTGGCTAGCCATGTCATACAATCGAAGAACTTGGCGAATGCTCTTGACCGTCACAACATCTGTAGTTGAGTATTCATGTTTGCACAACATGTTTGCATAGCACAAACAAGGAGACAGGAGAGCATGATTTCGCTTTAATAGCGGCCTCCTTGAACTCAACCTCCAGCTCTACTTGGATGAGGTCTGCCTGGAGTTCCATGATTCAATTCATGCGCCTTTTGCTGCAGTTCACCTGAAATGAAGCAAAGATTGCATCATTCAGCTAGCAAGAAGTACTTGCTCTTGTGAGCTGGCAGGTTCTTCTTTAGTAGTTGCACTAAAATTGAGGAACATTAAGGTTGGCTGTCCGGCTCATGTAAGGTGCAACTATAATTTTCTTATCCTTTTGTGTAGTTCCACTAAAATAAAGTGTCATTGTGGTGACAGTGACGGCTCCATCTTGCAAAGGCTAATAAAATGTTGCACGAGATTACCAGCAGAACTTGACGGAGATTTTGGAAACTCCAATCACCATTTTGTGCAGTTCCACCAAAATTGAGAGATGTTGCCCACGTGACATTTTAGTTGAACTGCACAAGGCACTCATTCCAAAAAAAGTGTTTTGTGCAGTTCACCAAAAGGTCACAATAGCAACAAGGTGAAATGGATATCCCTATCTGCACAAAAAGATAGAAAGTAAATAGTTGCTGGTCAATAAGAATATATGAAACATATACAAAATGAAAAGAAGCATCTTAATTATGTTCATGGCAATCACGCAAGGACAGTAGAAATTTTAAAACGTCAGCAATGCTTCATGTTACCAGAAGCATTACGATCAACAATGAGATTCCTCAAATATGGGATTACTTTAATGGTGGCATTGCTTGTTTACCAGACACAGTAAATCAACAACAACTAAAGAGTTGGTTTAAGGGCATGGGACCATGGGGACACCAGGACACTCAGCAGCGTAAATGAGCAACTTACTTATCATACCGGGGAAAACAGCAGGAGTGCCATTTGTAACACCGTTTAATTGCATCTTATCACTGGAGGCATTAGATTAACAATAACACTGGTTAGACATGTCCCTAAGGTAACAGTGTGATCGCTTCATTTTACATGCGCCCTTACATTAACAACAACAAAAGGTTGGTATAAGGACATGCGACAGTGGACGCATCAGCACAATGTACCTACAAGGAGGCATAAAGTGGTGATGCCGAGTTTGTTCATGCTATGTGAGGGCAGCAAACCTCCTGGAGACCTTGTACTATGTGAGGGCAGCAAATCTAATCCTAGAGACCTTTTACTATGTGAGGGCAGTAAATCTAATCCTGGAGACCTTTTACTATGTGAGGGCAGCAAATCTAATCCTGGAGACCTTTTACTATGTGAGGGCAGCAAATCTAATCATGGGACCTTTTACTATGTGAGGGCAGCAAATCTAATCCTGAGACCTTTTACTATGTGAGGGCATCAAATCTAATCCTGGAGACCTTTTACTATGTGATGGCAGCAAATCTAATCCTGGACATACTCTATTGACTTGTCCACCAGCCGCCACTTTCTATCCTTTTTTCAACCAATAATAGATCTGTTCCTTATCCAGTTTGTACTGCGTTTTCCCATCATTTCCCTTTTCAACCAAGAGACCGGTTGGGTATCCGGTCTCTACTACTTTCACCATATTATTTCCTCTTTGAATCAAGTCCTAGATTCATGCTACAACTTTCCCCCTTTCTTCATTGTTTGAACAAAGCCCTAGATTTGAATGCATGAAGTAGCTTTACCTCTAATAATACTAAAAATTTAGGTGGCTTTGGAAGAGCTGATGGGAGTAGAAAAAGATGCACATGCAGACACGTGGGGAGCTGGGGCAGTAGAGCAAGGCCGCTTTCGAAGAACTTATACCTGAGGGTCACCGGGATGTCGGCGGCGGAAGGTCGGATCTGCGGACAATACGACACGGAGGAAGAAGGGTCGGAGGACCTCCCGAGCCAGTGCTGTGTCGGAGAGAACGTCACGGGCAGAGGATCGGGCCCCTCCGGCAGCTGTGGGTTTCCTCCCTCGGCGGCGATGACCGTTTGAACGATGCGTGCGGTCGCCAGCACCGTATGGAAACGCTGCGTGGTGCGGGGCCGCAGGCCGGCACCTTGGATGATTTAGCACAGCCGACGGCCGCTCGCGTCCATCGCCTCCATAGGTGCTTGTGGCTTCTGGTCACTTGGTCTTGGATTGGAGTGAGCAGTGTTGCGCAGAGACTTGGGAGTAGATGGATTGGAGTGGTGGGGCTATATTAGCAAGTAGTTGTACGTACTAGTACAATAGTGGGCTCACATAGCAATTTTGTCTCATGCAAGAGCCTGGCTATATGCGTGCTCCACTGTTCACAACTGCAACATTCAGTTTGCGCTTGGCTCTTCGCCTCTTCGAGAAGACGAACTATGATGTTACTACTACTGCTTCTACAGTGTCGAATCCACTGCTGCATGTCCGTCCACCGCGAGCGGGACGGATAGCTTGTTGTAGAAGTACTACTAAGAAAAAGCTTGTCCTTGTTTGCGAGAAACCGCACGCATGGGTGAGGGAGAAGGCATGTAGTAAAATCAAGCTTCTCCTCGTTGTACGAGTTGACGCGACACATCATAACACTGGACCCACATGCTTGCCTCTAAACTTGGCTGAAAGACCCGCAGTGTACAATATACTTGCTACAACCTCTAACATTTACCCACCACAAATTAAAATATATGTGGCCGTATGCATTGTTCTGATGCAGAGGCCGGGGAGTCCCCCCTTTTCGAAAAAAACGAATTAAAATATATATTCCTGTCTTGACCAGATGAGCGTGCAAACTACAATCACCAGGGTGTCAGGTAGGTCCAGAAGACTATTGTTTTTTAAACTTCGAGACGACCACATAGCATGGAGCCGACCCCAACAATTTTAAGCTTATAGGCATGGTACACGCTATCCTAGACTACTCTACACATGAAACTGCCACACAAGCGTCCGGGCTGCGCTTGGCTCTTCGGCTCTTCGGGAAGTCGAACAATGATGGAGTACTACTGCACTGGAGGAGTACTACAGTACGCTTCTGGCCATCTGACATCGATTGAACTGCTGCATGTCCACCGCGTGTGGGAGGGAGAGCATGTAGCGAAAGCTTCTCCTAGTCTTGCCAGCCACCACGCTCATGGGCGAGGGAGGGACGCTCCTGCCTTTGCGTGTATGACAGGTGGGCCCGACAGGTGTGTGGCCAACCTGTCATACAGCCAAAGGCAGGTGTAGTTAAGTCCGTGAGGGAGAGGATAATCAAACTTCTCGTTGATGTACGAGTTGACGCGACACATCAAAGCACTGCACTCGATATATTTCAATAATTTGCGTTTACCGATGCATTAATTACAACGCATGCATGCATGCCGTGACTCTCCTTTTGATACTTGCATGTGTTGATTTAATGCACCTTGAAGTAGTATAAAATATGTGACGGTAAAGCTTTGTAATACCCCGGCCCAAGTTGAGAGATGGTTGTGCACGAGGAGGGCGAGATCATGCAGACCGAACAGGACCCGATGATGGAGCTCTCTAAGGTGGTGTTTGGTTCTCTAGTCCTAGGACTTTTTCTAGTCCCAACTAAAAAGTTCCTAGTCCCTAAAAAGTCCCTCCCTGTTTGTTTCCAGAGACTAAAAAGTCCCTAGTCCCTCCCTAGAGGTTATATAAATGACCATGTTGCCCCCAGTATATAGAAAATAACAATCAAACAACACCATGGGGTGGCGGGCCAATGGGTGCATGAAGGGGCATTGTTGGAAAAGTCCCAAAAAGTCCCAAAAAGACTCTCCTTGAGAGTCTTCTTCATTTAGTCCCAAATGCCTAGTTTAGTCCCTAAAAAGTCCCTCCCATTTGGTAAAAAGCCTCTAAGAGGGACTTTTTCTAGTCCCTACACAAAAAAGTCCCTGGAAACAAACACCCCCTAAGGTCTCGATGGACCTCACCGTGCTCCACTGCCCCTTGTGCCTCCGCCCCTTGATGCCTCCAGTGTATGAGGTTCGAATACACCTCGTCTGTTTGGTTGATTGAGCAAGGTGCAGGTTTCTTGATTGATGTGTTGTTCGATTGATTTCTGCAGTGCAAGGGAGGGCACCTGGCCTGCGCAGACTGCCGCGTCGAGCGCCCTGGGAACCAGCGGCAGTGCCAGAAGTGCGAGCGCGGCGGTGGCTTTGACGTGCGGAACACGGGGGTGGACTTCGTCCTTTCGTCGGTGAGGGTGGAGTTCCCGCACGAAGGTTGTGGGCTCTACGTCACTTACCACAAGCTCGCCGATCACCAGAGCGTGTGTCCGCTCGCGCCCTGCAAATGCCCCGTGCCTGTCTGCGGCTACGAAGGCCCGCCGCCGGCGCTCTACCACCACATCAGCACCGCGCATCCCATGCCCGTGCACAGGATCCAGTACGGCAAGGTGCTCCAGCTGCAAGTGCCACTGTCGGAGCCACGGCTCTTGCTGTTCGCGAAGGAGGACCGCCACGCGTTTTTCTTGGTCGGCGGCGTGCTCGACATCGGCGCGCCTATCGCCGTGTCGGTCGTCTGCATCAGAGCGGGGGCGTCCCCACTACCGCACTACGTGGCCAAGCTGTGGGCGAATGGCCCGCCGGGGGAGCCCAAAGGCACGACCAACACCGTCAAGGTGGAAATGGAGGTGACAAGCAGCAAGGATCCCGGCGACGTCGACGTGCAGGAGCTGACCTTCTTGACAGTTCCGCCCAAGCTGCTGGATGGGGCTAAGCTTGTGTCCCTCCACATTCAGATTGACAAGCTCACGTCCTAAATGTTTCTACATTGCCTTCTGTTTATCTTAGTAATATGCTAATATAGGGATTACCTTGGTCTACTTTAGCTTAAGAAATGGTGGGTTTTGGTGGCGATGCAGCAATTACTTCGACATCAGATCAGTAATTTCCAACAGTCGAACAAATATTTTGTGTCCATTGGATATAAAGTTCCTTTGGGTAAGAAGTACTACTTGTCATCAAAATGGATAAAAGGAGATGTATGTAGACGTATTTTAGTTCTAGATACTTTAATGGTGGAGTACTACAGTACGCTTCTGGCCATCTGACACCGATTGAACTGCTGCATTTCCACCGCATGCGGGAGGGAGAGCGTGTAGCGAAAGCTTCTCCTAGTCTTGCCAGCCACCACGCTCATGGGCGAGGGAGGGACGCTCTTGCTTTTGCGTGTATGACAGGTGGGCCCTACAGGTGTGTGGCCAACCTGTCATACAGCCAAAGGCATGTGCAGTTAAGTCCGCGAGGAAGAGGATAATCAAACTTCTTGTTGATGTACGAGTTGACGCGACACATCAAAGCACTGCACTCGATATATTTCAATAATTTGCGTGTGTGACTCCCAGATGCAGAGGCCGGGGGTCATCATCCTCCTTTTCGAGAAAAAATAGACGCGTGTGTGAGAGGACGAGTGCGTGCGTGCACCTCTTCTATTCCTGTATGACGTACTACTAAACTCAGAGTACAAGTTTTTGTGGGTGGCACGATGGTGCGTGCGAGAAGTCCCGAGAGATAGGCTTAATGCATTAATTGCAATGCATGCATGCATAAAGTACATGCATTGGTCAATTTTCTCTTAATACTTTCATGCAATGATTTAATGCATCTTGGAATCTAAACATGTGTTGGGGACAACCAAATTGAGCCTTATAAAATGGAAAAACTAAAATTTTTAGATAAGCCCTATAAAACCGAAAAGGAGGGAGTAGAAAAAGAAGTACTCCATCCGGGAATAGTGCCGCACTTCGAAACTAGAACCGTCAATAAATTTTGAGCTTGCGTCTCATCACATTCCAAATTACTCCACGCTATATTGAATTGCAAACCTGTTCACACCGATCACAACCTAAACAGTTTCCCACTTAGGAGTGTATTAGTACTCGGTTATAAATACTAGTATGCCAAGATGACTGCACATTCCTCCTCAACTCCTCATCCACAAAAACAAACAAGTCATTCAGCATCCTTCCCTTGCGTCTGCCATGGCCAGCGTGAGTTCTGGGTCGAGAGATTTCCACCAGGGAGAGGCGAGCATGGAAGCGGAAGCACGAGAGATGTCCCGCCTCGCTGCGAGAGCAGCCGACATGTCCCGCCGTGCGGAAGTAGCAGCATAGAGGTCCCGCCGTGCCGCTCAAGCAGCATGGAGGTCCCGTCGCGCCGTCGATGCAGCAGACTGGTCCGGCCGCGCCGCGGAAGTAGCAGAGATGTCCCGCCGTGCCACGAATGTAGTAGAGATGTCCCGCCGCGCCGTGGCGGCCTGGGAAAATTTCTCGCGGGCACGCGACGACTATTACAGGCGCATGCATGCGATCGTCCATAGCCAGATGGATCAGATCTCCCGCTCGGCGAGGTTGCAGGACGACATGGTAGCCTCGTTTGAACAAGCTACCGGCGTCATCCGGCAACTAAGGGAGGGCAATGAGAGGCTTCGGGCCGAGCGCGACCTGCTGAGGGAGAAGATCGTCCGAAGTGCAGACCTGCAGGAGGAGACTAGTGCCTTGTTGAAGAAACTTATGGACAAGAATGACATGCTCCGCAACGAGCGCCAAAGGCTGGTGGAGGAATCCGTGGATGTTCTCAAGCAGCGTCTTGAGGACACGAAAGAGCTCATTGCCGCTCGCTGCGGAGACTAGTTTCCTGGTTTCTTTTGATGTAATAATCGGTTTAGGATGTGGATTGTGTCGTCGGTTGTGAAATGTTGGGTTCTAGCGCGGATGTTTGGTCTTTGTTGGCCTCTTGGGATGTTGCGATTTCAATCTGGTAGCTTTTAGTCCTTCGTGTTAGGCTGGAGTTGTGCTGAACTTCTTGTGAATTGTGGTGGTTTTCAGTAATGAAAATCAAAAGGGGCAAGCCCTTCTTTGATCAAAAAAAATTTAATCATCCTTATATATTCATCAGTCTTGCTATAAGTCGCAGTAGATGCTATATAGGTCCGTCGGATCTTACATCAAGATCCGTGCTTTCAGATTTTCTTTTGTCTCTCTTAAATCTCAGTCGAGTGAGACATAACCATGCCATTAAACAGAGGCTCGGGCGCCATTAATGGAGACCTTCGGAGAGAGGTGGACGGCAGATGGAGGTCAAAGGGCTCTCCTCCCGATAAGCACGCGCAGGGGTCTGATCGCACGCCTCTCGTACTCAAATAGCTACCCTGCACGTCGCCTCCTAGCTAATAAAAAACGGGACGCATGGCGGCACGTAAATGGTACTAGTAAGTAGAATGCCCACGGTTTCAATAATACTTGTGTTTCCAATTGTAACGTGACAACACTTCTTCCAAAATGACTTTGTTGATTGTTAATGTGTGCGCCTTCGCAAATCGGACTGCAAATTTACCACAACATGTTGGTGCCATGTCATGGCACCAAGCCAAGTTTCATTATTTTCATGCGTGTTTTGGATTTACAGGAATTAAAAAACTAAGTTTCTCAATGTTTCCAACCCAGCCACGACGCCCAGAATTTTGAATTTCATTCCCATTTCTTGCATGGAACCTAGAAATTTACCCGAGGACACACATGTGATTTTTCAACCAACTTTGGTGCACTGGAACATGTGCTTGTATTTCAAATTTGAATTATGCACACAAAGGTGACACGTTCCCTCCCAGAACCACGAGCCTTCTTGAGAGAAGCTCCGATTTGCAAGAAGCTTATACCAAAATTTGTTCCTATTCGGCCAATTTTTTTACCACGGCATGGTACTACCATGACATGACACCATGCCAAGTTTCATGATTTTAAAACCAAGTTTCTCAATGTTATTGACCGAGCCACGATGCCCAGATGTTTGAATTTTATTCTCATTTTTTGCATGGGACCTACTCCCTCCTTCCATCTATATAGGGCCTAATGTGTTTTTCAAGACAGCCTTTGACTATTGACAAGATTAATAGCACATGAGATGTATACTATGCAAATTATATTATTGGAAGCTCCTTTGACATACAAAATTGAAGGTATGCTTTGTGTAAGTTGCATGTCATATATTATTGCTCTAACGTTTGGTCAAAGTTAGCCTCAAAAAATGCATTAGGACCTATATGCATGAGAGGAGTCGACTTCGAGATAACGTGTTTGTTCGAGAGACACCGAGGAAGACTACTATATATCGATGGTGCATGTAGGCGGGAATTAAACAAAGGGATGGTCTTATTGGTTTCGGGGATATAGGGGAAGAGTGAGAGGCGGGGCGGGGGGGGGGGGTAGCTAGCTAGAAGGAGATTGTTAAGTGTGAGTGTGTGTTTTACCCACCTAGGCGGAAGTTATGTGCACAAAGGAGGAGAACGATTCGATGTGGCGTTAGTATTGAGGGTAATTAACTACGTATGGAGACATAGAGACCTTGAACGTGCATGTGTGAGAGGTATACATGTATACGTGCGATGTGTGTGTGTGCGCGCGCATGATTGAGATAAAAGAAAGAAGACATAAGTCATAAGATCGGCGACATGGGAGAGACGGATTGGTATGACAATATGCATGCATGTGAGAATGCATGGAAGAAGTCTCGACAATTGAGCATGTGTTTTTGTCTTTAAGAGATAGTGGCGTGGGCTAGAGCATGCATCTATGGCGAGCAGAGGGAGTGAGGCGCAGCGATTGTGCAAAAGAGACCAACCTATAAATGCATATGTATGGAGAGACATATATAGTGTGGGCGATAGGAAGCAAGACTCCATGCGAGAAAGAAATGTTGACGGAGAAACTACAGATAGATACAGAGATGGAGATGCTAGCTAGAGGGACATCCGCTAGTTTGGGTGTTGGAGATGACCGTCGGGTGGTTCAAAGGGTGAAGTTATATATGTGTGTGAGAGGGCACTTGACTGCATGTAGAGAGAAACATATGTAGTGTGCGTGATAGGAATCAAGAGTGAGGGCGAGAAAGAAGGTTGATGGAGAAACAGATAAATAGAAAGATAAAGATGCTAGCTAGTGTGCGTTAGAGATAGGAGTCGAGTGGATCAGAAGGCTGGGTTATGTGTGTGGGTGTGAGAGAGATATAGAGAGGGTGCGTGTGAGTCACATACAAACAGATATCAGAGAGACGGAGTTTTGTGTCTGCGAGAGAGAAAGATATTTCACAACGAGAGTGATAGCTAGAGAGACATACGAGGGAACGCAAGATATCTCTAGGGAGAGAGGGTGTGTGTGAGCGACATACAAGAGAACAATGGAGAAATATGAGACCCTAGGAGACAGAGTTTGTGTTTGTGTGTGAAAAAGAGATATTGATGAGGAAGAGTCGTAGGTTCTCATATCTAAGGAGCGAAAGACATCTCTGTATGAGGGGTGTGCGAGTGGCACACATGGGAAAAGTAGAGAGAAATGAGACCCCGGGAGACAAAGTTTTGTGTTTGTGTGAGAGAAAGAGATTCCACATGGAGAATCATAGTTAGAGACACATAGCAGGGAGCGAGATATACTTAGAGAGAGATAGAGTGATGAAGGTCGAGGGAGAGAGTACCGTCAGTGTGTTACGAAGATAAAAGATCATTGTCGGCATACAAGTAGCACGAGGGATACCTGAGAGACGATGAACGCGTATAGGTCCCGAGAGATAGTCCTATATAAGCATGAGTGATAGCTATATGAGACGAATATCTGGATTAAAGGGGATTCAAATATTTAAACTAGAGATCACGACATCGATAATATCATAACGCAAATTGGTGTATCAAACATGCATATTCATTTGAATTTGGGCCCACGTGTAATGTTATATAGTTTATCAATATTGGTGATCCATAGATTCTTCAATTACAAACAATGCATGGTTTATATGCAATTAATGTCTAAACGGGATTACACTATATGTTGCGTGTGTGAAACACATTATACATGTTTGAGAAGTAAAAAAACCCGCATGAAACACACATTAATTGGAGACAGTTAGCGAGGAATGCATACATTGGATTTCAACATAAAGTGGTTTCAAATATTTGAAAATCCAAATTGATGGATACAACCTTATGAATCTGAGATCATGCCATTTGTAAACCATATTTATGTATAAATGGTGTTGTGCTTTTGAAAGTATATATAAAAAATGATGTATATAGAATGTAATTCCAATTGAGAATGGATCCCGCCCGAAAAAAATAGAATACAAACGGGATTCGAATTGAATTGGCACGGTAAACGTGCACTCTGCAAAATTTGAACGAAGCAGGGAAAGTCACAGTAACCGCCCGGAACCAAAATCTGTGAGATGGAAATCACTGCTGCCTATCCCTGCCACGCAAAGCCTATATGCTGGATTTCTATAGGTTTCGATAGGGGTAGGTTTGTAATTTCACCCAAACGTGACGTAACCGCCTCTCACCCGGATTCATACATGGTGGGCGCCAAAACACAGTGTGTCCTCGGCCAAAATCGACTCCCTCCCCGATTCATATTCATACACGGTGGGCGCCAAAATAAACTCTCGTCGGCCAATATTCGGTGTATGCGAGATTACCGTCCTATCCCCGACCGACTAGTGTTGCTGTGATCTAGTAGAAATTTGAAACGGGGGCTAAGTTTGTAAATTTCCTCGCATTTGAGACAAGCGTGCCCTGAATACATGGTTCCCCCTTCCTCTCTACCTCCCTTTTTCCCCATTCGTACTCCGTGGGCGCCAAACCACCCTCTCCACCCCACCCTCCTCCGCCCGCCGCCGTTCGCCACCCCATCCACCGCCGTCCTCCTCCACCATGCCAGAGCTGATACCCCGACGCCGCCGTCCATTACAAGAGATCGACCTCTCTCATCCACGGCTTCGGACCGGGATCCTTGCATCCCGTCCTCTCACTTCATCCCCGCCGTCATCCACCTTGCCGGCGCCGCTCCTACGACCGTCTCGTCCACCGCGCCCCGCCGCCACCGTCTACCCTCCTAGATCTGCTTCCACGCCGCCGACAGCCATCGCTACCACAGCACCATCAAATTCTCAGCAGATGCCTACACGGCGTCGCACCAGAGGCGGTACTCTTTCGTATCTGCTCAACTTATTTATCGCAGCAAGAAAATAGATCGCCACTGCTTTACTCTAATTTCTTGTCTTGGTTGCGAAGTTGCCTTTGTCCGGTTTGCACCTTCAGATCCGCCATGGCAGGCTCAACACCATACTCGCAATGCTTATGGTTTTCCCCTTTTATATTCCACACTAGTTAAATCACAATAGACTAAATTTCAAAATTGGGTCAGTCGATTTTTTAGAGCTCGCCGGAGTTCACCGGTGCGATCGAAGGGGCTCGGGTGGTTGTGGGGCCTCGCCGAACGAAGAAAACTCGACGTGGGGGGGGGGGGGGGGGGGGGGGGGGGTGGCGGAGGAACACAGGCGGTGGGGGCCGGTGGTCCGGCCGGCGGCCCGTGCGGTGTTCTGTATGGGAAGAATCAGAGACAAGGAAGAAGAAGGGTTAGGAGACATAGGATCTTCATCCAACTGCCTGAAATGGTCGAGAGACAGCTAGGAGTTGCATTCTTAATGCGCTCTGGTTCATCATGTGTGGGCACTGCGCAACCAACATTTTATTATCCAAAATCGGCTTGCTCTTCTTTAGCATGTTCCTCTTACGTTCTTCTTTAATATGTACTCTCTCCGTTCCTAAATACAAGTCTTTGTATAGATTCCACCATGGACTACATATGGAGCAAAATGAGTGAATCTACACTCTAAAATGTACCTGGATACATCTGTATGTGATCCATAGTGGAAATCTCTATCAAGACTTATATTTTGGAACGGAGGGAGTATGATAGTAGTACAGTATGTTCCTTGTGCTGAAGATGAGTAGGGACATTTGCAGTGTAGAGGTCTATACGGTCGGTTGTGATGGACACTTTGAGCCTCTTTGATTCGTAGGATCTTGTAAACATAGGAATAGGATTTGTAGTGGCCTGCCCACTTGAATCCTATAAGAATAGCAAGGAAATGCGGGGAGCTGTGTCGCCTTTGAGAGTTACATTGATATTAACAGTACCACACCTTCACTTGAAGAGAGCTGGTATCCGAAGCCTTTCTAGCCGTACCGGCAATACTAGCACATATATTCCAGCAAGTTCCACTTTGCTGATTTTACTCCGATGCTTAAGGTTTTCCCGTTATATCTACACTATGATCTGTGTAGCCGCTTTGTGTCGCACTAGGAGCAGTCCACTCTTGAAGCTAAACACTGCAATGACTTACAAAATTGGCACCAAGGCATTGAGTGCCATTCTGGATGCAATGAAACTCATACGCTCCCCACCTATTGATTCTTGTTCAGAATATCATCCTAATGACTATTCTAACCTCGAGGAGTCAAAGGCAGATGGCTTGTCCTGTTCACCCATCAAGGTGCTTGTTCTAATTTGGCAATGTTTTATTGATTGCGGGTATCTTGCATATGTTGTCTTGCATTGCTTCTACTTTGTTGCACCACCATCTACTTAGTTTACTCATCATATATGTCGAGATGCCATGGCCATCCATTATCAATACATATTCCATCTGTCATCATACCATGTTTTTTCACTCAAATGTTGTTCTTGTGCATCAGACATCAAAAAGGAAGAGGGTGATTGCTGAACCTGAAGGAGCACCAGCAAAGTCCTTGAAAAACGTGGTGGTGCCGGAGAAATCAGATAGCACCCCACTTATATTGGCTGTACAACCAGTGACACAAAACGTAGGACCGACTCCAGCAGACTGTACCTATACTTCACTGGCCACACCACTAGCCCCACCACACAGGACCTGCACTCCAGCAAAAGGTATACCGATTTTGTTTGCCATAGCACTAGTTGTACCATAGAAAAATCCCACTCCTGCAAAAAGTACAACAAGTCCACTGGCCGAAGACCTATCCCAGCTGCAGAGACGGCCAATTCCTGCAGATTGGAACCCCATTCCATTTATTCCCAGTTTAAAAGACAATGCTTTCAATGTTGTTAGGGACGACGTGCATATATTCCCATCATGGGAAGATTATTGTGAAGACAAACACCATTTTCACATCTTCATGTCCAACTTACGTGTAAGTGCTATTATTCATGGTTATTATTTTCCTGTTTTCTGCTGATTGAACACATGAATGATTTACATTACATTGTTGTAACTAGGCGAGGGTCAATCTGGATAGTCATGACGAGCAAAGCTTGCTTGTGCTTTTCAAGGAAGCATTGCAGCAGTATCGGTGTTACCTGAGGAAATCACACTTTGATGGCAAGTCTATAAACGAATTCCTGGTGAAGTCTCCTGTGCTAAATTTAGAAAACATTGAATGGAAAAACTTTGTTATGCACTGGTCTCGTTCCTAGGATGAGGTACTGTCTATGAAATCACATGACAATTTGAACTTCTACTTTTCCGCATGTGCCTTACGGATCTTTTTTGCAGGAAATCTGCTCGAAGAAGAATTTTGGTTTGACAAGAACGACAGGATATCTCAAATATGCTGCCCGCTGCTTTGCTCTTGTTAGTACCTGTTGTCCTGTATCACTGTACTTGCATACATACTTGGTTCATTATGTGACAACAGTATGCATGATAGCTTGCTTATCAATTGTTCACTCCAAATTATCTGATCTGTATGAATGGTTACATTAGTGTAGAATATATCCAATGCCAATGTTTTTTTAGCTCTTCATTGTTCTTGTAAGTACATGCTGTCCTTTATCAGTGTACTTATAATGACAGGTAGTTGTTCATGTACCATCACTCTGTAGCTTATTTTCCTTTGCCCTCCATTTTCTACACATCAGATCTATATTTACTCTTACCATAAGGTTGGTACTGAAGAAGTTTAGCTGTGCATTGCTCTTGGCTGTACCTTTTGCCTGTATCGCTGCACTTACATTTATAGCTACTTGGTTATGTAGCATCACTCTTCATCTTATATTAAATATTCTACATTTTTTTGTATATTATCACATCTATATTTACTCTTAACAAAATGTAGAATAAAGGCAATGCTTTTGAAGAAGATTCTGTGGTAAACTTCTTGAATTGCGCCCCCCATCAGCATGGACAAGGCCTTTATAGAGCCTGTCTTCACCAATAATGTAAGTTTTTCCATCTCAAGCCTTCAAACTTTGTTGTATATATTTGGTTAGGCATGACTGCAACAGCTGTTTATTTTTGGTGTTTGCATCAAATTGCTTGTTTAAAGTTTATTATATGTAGTTCATAAACAAAAGTTCGTCCTTTCTCAATTTAAGTTTCCAGTTGTACAACCAAGTTCCTTGTTCATACCATGTAAGTTAAACTATACAGAGCAAGTGATCTTCTTTTGCACTGCATGTATGCTTCTGTTCTTCATCTATAATCCAATGGTGTGGTGAACCTACCCACTACAGCACAATGTCATATTCTGCAATGTCTTAACTATGAAAAATGTCATATCATTCTACTATTATTTAAACCTTCTCTTTATTTGCCAATCTGAAATGGTATAAATTGACAGCACACTAACCATTGATACTTATGAGTTCTTGATCTGTAATCCAGTGGTGTCGTGAAGCTGCCAACTCCTTCACAATGTCATTTCCTGCCATGTCTTGACCTGAACAATACCATATTGTGTTAATGCAAATTTAAACTATGTCACTTTATTCGTCAGTAAGAAATGTGATGAATTTTTAGCACCGATACTTTTATGTGCAAAACCTGTCATCTGTCTGCTTGTTTATCTTTCAGAGCGAGGAAGATATAAGTGTTGAACAAGCGCAGTCTCATCATCTTGCTCAGCTGCTTGCGCTGCAGCTCCCCAGTAGGGCTAACCTTTCTTGAACTCTATTGAAGTGCTGTCGGTTTGTATATTATTTTGTTGGCGTGTTTATTTGCACTGGTGGTGATCTTTGATGCCCGGTGTATGTAATCTGCTGTCTGCTTGTGCTTTATTATCATAGTGGCCAACTTTGATGCCCAGTGGATGTAATATGTCGTAATTTCTTTATTGTATAGTATAGTTTTTTTCTTATTCACGATGCTGCAGTTATTTTACTGTATATATATCCTGTCTTCGCAGTAAACCGGCCAAACCGTAAAATTACGGTACATAATCGGGCCGTCATGCAATCACGATGTAGGTTGGGCCTGAAACGTGCCGATCAGCTCACGGGCCGGCAGCAGCCCGAAATGAACCCCGGCCCATGATTGTGCGAATCAAATCACGGGCTTTTAACAGGCCGAAAAATTGTCTCGGTCCTTGTTTGGCCCAATCAGATATCGGCTGTGAGCAGGCCGGATGCAAACCGGGCCGTAGTTAGGCCCAACTATATGACGGGCTTTTAACAGGCTGAAATTAATATAGGGCCGAAATGTTAAACGGGCCCTTAATAGGCCAAAACTAATATCAGGCCGAATTACTAAGTGGGCCTTTAGCAAGTGGGCCCAAAAGCATAGTGTCCAGTTGACGGGTCGAATCTGATATGGGCCATAATTAGGCCCAAAACCTCTTAAAGGGCCGAACCTGATCTGGGCCGTAATTTGGCCCAGAACGTGGTAGGCTTTTAACGGGCCGGATCTCATATGGGCCACTATTAGGCCCGGAGCGTGGCAGGCCATTAATAGATCGTATCAAATATGGGTCGGCATTTGGCCCAAAACATGGCAGCCAGTTAACGGGCCGGCCTACTAGGGTCCTCAAAATCTTGTGGGCCTACAGCTGGGCTGGCCCATTAATGTCGGCGAAATCTCGTGGCCTTTAGCTGGGCCGACCCATTATGATCCGCAAGAATTTTGTGGGCCTTTACCTGGGCCGGCCTATTATGGCACACAAAAATCTTGTGGGTCTGTACCTGGGCCGGCCCATTATGGCCCGCGAAATCTTGTGGGCCTTTAGCTGAGCCAGCCCATTATGGTCCGCAAAATCTCGTGGGCTCTAACATCTCAAATTTTCAATTTGGAATGTTATACACTAGATCATCGTTGCATATCATATTTATTGCATATTGGTTGATCCTAGAAATTTTTCGCAACTCAAGGACCCTCGGAGAGAGTTGGTGATTTCGTTATTTTCATATTTGAGTTGTCTCAAATTTTGAAAATAGGATCATTTGATTTTATTTATTTTATCTTCAATAATTTCTATTGCAAAAATATAAGAGAGGGAATAAAATGACTTTCCCAAAATAAAGAAATATTGAGGATTTAATAAAAAATAAAATAAGATTTTATTTGGTTTTATTTGCTATTTTATTTGAACTTAGGAAAAATGCGCGTTTTCAAAATTGCATTTAGGCCCCAAATAAATGTTCATCCTATGCGGCTTGATTTTAGAAGCCGGGGAAAATTTATTTCGGGATTTTTGGAGTCCGTTTAGTATTTCTTTCGTTAGTTTTTCTGCGCGGAATTATTTTAAAAAAACGTCTGAACCGACCTACGGGCCGTGCTAGGCCCGGACTCCCCAGACCCAGCCTTTATAAACCGCCGGCCCACCCGGGCCGAAACCCTAGCCGCCAGCGCCCGACCCCGCCCCCGTGCCCGACCCCGCCGCCGACGCCGCCGCCCGCGCCGACCCTGCCGCCAACGCCGCCGCCCCGCCCAACGCCGCCGCCCCGCCGGACCCCGCCGCCGCCGCTGCCTCACTGGACCCCGCCGCCGCTGTCCCGCCGCCCGAGGTTTACCTCGATCCCGCCGCCGGTTTTCCCAGAAAAACCGTTCGGTTTTCGTCGGTTTTTTATATCCATTTTTTTAGAACAGTTTTTTTACGGTTTAGGCTAATTAGCGAGCGTTCGCTCGTTCGTTCGTTTTAACGAACGTGTTCGTCATTTAGATCCAGTTAACGAACGTTCGTTCGTTAAACTGTTTGTCGTTTTTCTTTTTCTCGGATTAAATCCGCGATTTTCTGATCATGATTTCTGATCCGATCTTCGTTTTAGTATAACTTCCCGCTCGTTTATCGGAATCAGGCGATTCAAGCGCCTGGAGTTTCGTCTTGAAACCCACCAACTTAAACAAGTTTTTGCTTCTGTAAAAATTGCCTTAGATCTAGAATAGTAAGCGAAGCCTATTTCTTTTGCTGTTTGTCTTTTGTGGCTTCGTTCGATTTGATTCTTTTTGTCAACCGGAGTTCTTATGTTGAACTTTCTGGTTAGATCTCTTATTTGAGTTTTACCTGTGCATTAGTTGAGTACTTATTGTATGCTTGTTTGTTTGCGATAGAGTACCCGGAGTGCGCCGCTTGCTACTTCGAATCGTTAGGTTTCCCGGATCATCAGCAAGGCAAGTAACACTTTGATCATACCTTCTACTACCCAGTTTTATTGCATTAGATCAATCCTTACACATTGCATGATTAGGATCTAATTAAATTGTGGGTTTGGGAAGTAGTTGAGGTAGTACCTATTACCTGTTTATTATCAAACCTTTGGGAGTTACTTCTACGTTTGCTTATTATTGCTATGTTATGCTAGTAGACGTGGATTGGGTGAGTGATATCCATGACAGATGTGAGATTTCTAAATCAATGGTTTATCTAAGGTGGCAACTTAAATACACATCTGGGTGGATTGAGGTACCTGGGTATTCCAGGATTGCCTGTTTTCTTTTGGACCGCCACCCAGGCTCAAAGGGATCATGAGATTATTCATGCTAGAAACTTCCGTGTACAGCCACAAGTTATTATGGGATCTAGCATAGTTGACTAAGTCATGCAAACTCTTACAGTGGTAGACTAGCAGATGTAGGGGATGTAGGTGGTACGGTCTACCCATCGTAAGGTGCTAGCGCTTCTGAAAGACTATGTCTCGGTCATCCGTTTCTCAAACACCATGTAGTGAGAGAAATCCAATGGAGATCGAGTCTTGTGGGGAAAAGTGCACAAACCTCTACAGAGTGTATAAACTAATCATGGTTAGCCGTGTCCCCGGTTATGGACATCTTGAGTATCTAGTACCTGGATTATCATGTGAATCTCAGCATGTTACTATAAAATTTAATTTGATGGGTTTGTTTAATGATGTTACTTAATTGGGATTGAGAATGCTGTCAACCATTCTCAATGTTCAACAACCACCATAATAGTTAAATAAATTTATTCCTTTGCAGTAGGGAAAAATTGGCTTTACACAAAACTGTAACCATAGAGCTTACCACCAGCCAAATATGCATATAGTATAGCTGTTTCATTCCATTATTCTCTATGTGTTACATTGCCAGCATATTCCATGTGCTGACCCGTTTCGGGATGCAACATTAATGTTGCAGACTTTTCAGACGACGATTAAGGAGTTTTAGGTCGTGGTTCTATACTCAGTGATGTCGTTGGAGTTGATGGACTCACTTATCTTCCAAGCCTTCTGCTGTTATCGTTATTAGATGGCCTTAAGCCACATTTATTGTAATAAGATCTCTATTAAGACACTTGATGTACTAAGTGTGTGATTGCTACTCTGTTATAAATCCTTCAAGTACTGTGTGGTGTCAGCATTACTTATCCAGGGATGACACCGGAGCACAGAGATTGGACCGTTTGAGGTCTGGTCGCTACAAGATGGTATCAGAGCACACGCTGACTGTAGGACACGACCACTAAGCTAAAGACCTAGATCACTACTCACTCTCTTCTCTTCTGACCTCTCATCTTTTCTACTCTTTAGGATGGTGGATGCAAGGAACAAGTTCACTCGACCGGATGAAGATACACCCTTTGGACATCACTTGAAGGAAGTCACTAGATATCTAAACATAGGAGTACCAAGCTTCACCGGAACCTACAATGCCACTTTACCTGAAGAAGAGCGTTGGATGATTCAAGTTCAAGTTACAGGAAGGACGTTCATGCAGTCACTGAGCCCATAGAGTTTTCTTTTGATGCACCAACTTCGAGTTTAGGAAAGAGCATGGCAGCTCACATCGCCATGGGACGCATTGGAGAAGTCTACCGAAATGATCTCAAGGATACTATCTACCAGATTTGTGGGCGCCGAGATGAGCACTGGGAGATGATCAGCACCAGAAAGGATAGATCAATTGCAGCTTTTATCCAGGAGTTAAACCAGCACATTCGATGTTAGGGGAACCAGATGTGTGCCGACATGGTATACCTAAAGAAGGCAAAGACAAGAATCAAGGAACTGGAGGAAGAACTCAAGGCTACACGTGAAGATTATGAAGAGGAAACCGAAGTATTAGTGGGGAAGAATGACGATCTGATCAAGAAGATTGGAATATTTATGGGAGGCCCTACACCAGTAGAAGAAGACAAAGAACCCAAGGAGATTCGCCCGGAAGACTACATCATCATCGATGACACCGACTCGGATCCAGATGATAGCGATGATGACTATGTTGATGAAGCTGGAGCAGATATCATGGAGTCTGCAACCGAAGAATATTTCTAGCAGACCACCTCATCAGTAGTAGAAGTCCACCATATAAATATAGTAGTCCGAGCACTTTTGCGATAGTTAGATCGATTGTATGCCCTTGTTTGATTGAATGAGTGAATTGTTTGCTTTTGCCTCATGTGCATATGGGTAGTGTTTTCTCTTTAGACCCCCTCTATTCTTAAATCTCATCTTTTCTAAACCTCAGATGCCTCCGAGACGTGACCCCGGATTTACCTTTCCACCGGAGCTCACCCAGTTGATCCAGCAGCAGAACACATTGATGCAGTTGCTAGTCCAGAATCAGAATCAGGGGAATAACAACAACAACCCACCACCACCACCACATGTTGATCACTTAGCCCGTTTTCTTAGGCTGAATCCGCCGGTGTTTGCCAGTAGCACCGAGCCGATAGTAGCAGATGATTGGCTCCGCAAGACAGCTAGAGAGTTGACCACAAGAGGATGCGCTGATGCGGAGAAGGTGAAGTTTGTCGCACATCAGCTTGAAGGACCCGCAGCATCATGGTGGGAGAATTTCACAGCCACTTTCCCTGTCGATACTGTCACATGGGACCAGTTTCAGCAGGCTTTTCGAACTGCCCATGTTTCAGCAGGAGCTATGGCCATGAAGAAGCGAGAGTTTCACAACTTGCGCCAAGGAGGACGAACAGTTGGCCAGTATGTGGAGGACTTTAGTAAGTTAGCACGTTATGCCCCGGATGACGTTGCTACGGATGCCGCTAAGCAGGAGAAGTTTCTGGAAGGACTGAATGATGAGTTGAGCATGTAGTTGATGGTAGCAACCTTCAACAACTACCAGGAGTTGGTAGATCATGCTCTTATGATTGAAGGGAAGCAGCAGCAAATTGAAAATCGCAAGAGGAAGTATACACAAGGAAAGTACAATTCAGGAGCTCAGCAGAAGCCACGATTTACCCCTAGACCGAGAGGACATTTTTAGCATACCCATGGAGGAGGTAGCTCGCACAATCACAATGGCCCCAGGAATGGTAATGGGAATGGAGGAAGCAACGGCCAGAACCGCACCAATCCATCAACCCCAGCCAAGAAAGACCTGAGCCAAGTCACTTGCTTTAAGTGCCAGAAGACCGGACATTATGCCAATGAATGTCTTGAATCACAGAATGGAAATGGCAATGGAAGCTCTGGGAAGAAGCCGAACCCTTTCAACAGGGGACAGGTGAACCATGTTAGTGTGGAGGAGGTTGAGGAGCAGCCGGACGCAGTAATCAGTAAGTTTTTGGTTAAGTCATTTACTGCACTCGTTCTTTTCGATACTAGTGCATCGCATTCATACATATCAAGGGGATTTGTGGATAAGTATAAACTGCCAACCCAAGACCTTAGGTCACCCATGTTAGTAACCTCGCCTGGAGCAAAATATATGGCTAGTCTATGGTGTGATCGGTTACGATTAAGGATTGGTAACTATGTTTTCCCCTCGGACCTAAGAGTATTGGAATCCCAAGGATTGGATGTGATATTAGGCATGGATTGGTTATCAAAGTATGAAGGGAATATTGAATCTGCTAGTAAGTCAATTTTGCTTACCACCCCAGAAGGGAGAAGGATCAAGTATGTATCCCGACATGTGCCAAAGAGGACTCAAATAAATTGTTTAACCAGAGTTGTGTAGGAGGAAGTACCAGTAGTGAAGGATTTCCCCGAAGTATTTCCAGAAGAGTTGCCAGGCATGCCACCAGATAGAGATGTTGAGTTTTTGATTTAGCTATTGCCAGGCACGGGGCCAATATCAAAGAGACCATATAGGATGCCTGCAAAGGATTTTGTGGAAATTAAGAATCAAATTAAGGAGTTACTGGATAAAGGATATATTCGCCCAAGTTCTTCACCTTGGGGATCGCCAGTACTTCTAGTAGAAAAGAAGGATGGATCGTTAAGGATGGTTGTCGATTATCGAGGATTGAATGAAGTAACCATCAAGAACAAGTACCCACTACCGATGATCAATGATCTGTTTGATCGATTGCAAGGAGCTAAGGTATTTTCCAAGATCGATCTGCGATCAGGATACCACCAGTTGAAGATTCGGGAACAGGTTATACCCAAGACGGCTTTTACCACCAGGTATGGGCTGTACGAGTATACCGTTATGTCATTTGGTCTGACTAACGCACCTGCATATTTTATGAACATGATGAACAAAGTGTTTATGGAGTTCTTGGATAAGTTCATCGTAGTGTTCATTGATGATATCCTGGTTTACTCAAAGAATGAAGAGGGGCATAAGGAACATTTGCGTTTGGTTCTTGGAAAGCTCACAGAACATCAATTATATGCCAAGTTTAGCAAATGTGAGTTTTGGTTGAAGGAAATTAGAATTCTCGGACACGTTATATTCGGAGAAGGTATAGCAGTAGATCCCACTCAAGTTGATACCGTGACCAAGTGGGAAGCAGCAACCACCGTGGGAGAGATCCAGAGTTTTCTTGGACTCGCAGGATACTACCGGAGGTTTATTGAGAATTTCTCAAAGATTGCGAAGCCTATGACGGAGTTGTTGAAGAAGGATACCAAGTTCATATGGACGGAGGAATGCGAGGCTAGTTTTCAGGAATTGAAGAAACGTTTGGTTACTTCACCAGTGTTAATTTTGCCAGACCAGACCAAGGATTATGAGGTGTATTGCGACGCTTCACGTCGAGGGCTTGGAGCAGTGCTTATGCAGGAAGGGAGAGTTGTTTCATATGCCTCACGACAGCTTAAGCCTCATGAGTTGAATTATGCTACGCATGATTTGGAGTTAGCAGCCATAGTGCATGCACTAAAGACTTGGAGACATTTTCTGATTGGAAACCATTGCGAAGTGTATACGGATCATAAGAGTTTGAAATATATTTTCACACAGAAGGAGTTGAATCTAAGACAAAGGAGATGGTTGGAGCTCATCAAGGATTATGATATGAAATTGCATTATCACCCTAGAAAGGCTAACGTAGTAGCTGACGCATTAAGCCGTAAGAGCCACGTCAACACCTTAATGACGGGAGATTTACCAAGGGAGTTAGCCGAAAATCTTCGAGAGTTATGTTTAGAGATAGTCCCGAAGGCTATGTAGCAGCATTGGAGATTCAGTCTACATTGATGGATAGAATCAGAGAAGCCCAAAGGACTGACAAGGAGATTGCTTCTATTAAGGAGAAAATTAGCAAAGGAAAAGCTAAGGGATTTCGTGAGGATGAGCACGATACCCTATGGTTTGAAGACCGTGTTTATGTGCCAAATGATCCAGAGATTAGGAAGCTAATTCTGCAAGAGGCCCATGATTCACCATATTCGATTCACCTAGGAAATACCAAGATGTATTTGGATTTGAAGGATATTTTCTGGTGGACCGTAATGAAGAAGGATATTGCGGAGTACGTAGCAGTTTGTGATGTATGTCAGAGAGTGAAGGCAGAGCATCAGAAGCCAGCAGGATTGCTACAACCATTGCTGATACCCGAATGGAAGTGGGATAAGATAGGCATGGATTTTATTACAGGATTGCCCAGAACACTTTCAGGCTATGACTCGATATGGGTTGTAGTCGATCGTTTGACAAAGGTAGCTCATTTCATTCCAGTGAAGACTACCTATACCAGTGCAAATTTGGCAAAGATATACATGACCAGGATCGTATGTCTGCATGGAGTTCCAAGGAGCATTGTATCGGATAGAGGAACCCACTTTACTTCAAAGTTCTGGAATCAGTTGCATGAGACTTTGGGAACCAGACTAGAGTTTAGCACAGCTTTCCACCCGCAGATAGATGGACAGACTGAGAGAGTCAACCAGATCTTGGAGGATATGCTAAGAGCTTGTGCGCTAGATTACGAATCTAGTTGGGACGAGAATTTGCCGTATGCAGAATTCTCTTACAACAACAGCTATCAATCCAGTTTGAAGATGGCCCCTTTCAAAGCCTTGTACAGAAGGAGGTGCAGGACCCCATTGTCCTGGGATGAAGTTGGAGATCGCCAGTTTTTTGGACCGGATCTGATAAAGGAATCTGAACAGAATGTGAAATTAATTCACGATAGGCTGAAGGTAGCTCAATCCAGGCAGAAGAGTTATGCAGATTCTAAACGCAAGGAGACAGTTTACAAAGTCGGAGACCGAGTCTATCTTCGAGTATCACCACTTTGAGGAGTTAAGCGCTTTGGAGTTAAGGGAAAGTTAGCGCCACGTTTTGTAGGCCCATACAAAGTGTTGGAACGTATGGGAGAAGTTACCTATAAGTTGGAATTGCCCGAAGGATTGTCAGGAGTTCACAACGTTGAAATAGGATCATTTGAAGAAGTGCCACGTTTTGTTCATATTTGAGTTGTCTCAAATTTTGATAATAGGATCATTTGATTTTATTTATTTTATCTTCAATAATATCTATTGCAAAAATATGAGAGAGGGAATAAAATTACTTTCCCAAAATAAAGAAATATTAAGGATTTAATAAAAAATCAAATAAGATTTTATTTGGTTTTATTTGCTATTTTATTTGAATTTAGGAAAAATGCATGTTTTTCAAAATTGCATTTAGGCCCCAAATAAACGTTCCTCCTGTGCGGCTTGCTTTTAGAAGCCAGGGAAAAATTATTTCGGGATTTTTGGAGTCCGTTTAGTATTTCTTTCGTTAGTTTTTCTGCATGGAATTATTTAAAAAAACGTCTGAACCGACCTACGGGCCGTGTGTCGGTGGGAACGACACCTATGGGATCACAAAAATCCCTACTACGGTTGCGGGGCGCGGGGTCGTGAGAAGAGCAGATCAAACAGATAGCACACGGTTCGTTTATCCAGGTTCGGGCCGCGAGGATGCGTAAAACCCTACTCCTGCTTTGGTGGATTGTATATCTGTGTTCTTGAGCTAGCTATGGGGCATGAGGAGCTCCAAAAAGCCGAATCCTCCTCCTGGTTGCCTCGGGCCTCCTTTTATAGGAAAGGGGTTGCCACAGTGGCACACAGGAGGTGGAAAGGGTACAGTGATGTGAGGTTATCCCTCGCATTACATGACAAGGCGCATTTAATGCGTCTTGCCCAGGTGTCCTTGCTTTATCGGGGACGGGGGAGAGCCCTGTCTCGTCCGTCGCTGCTCCCTCTCGTGTCGACACGCGCCCTGGCCAGCGGCGCTCGCGGTGCCATGTAGGCAGGCAGGCAGCTGAGGTGGCGCAGTGGTGGGTCTCCATGAAGATCCGCATGCCGCCACGTAGGTGCCTGCCCAGCTGGTTGGGTCGGCAGCTGCATGCGAACGGCGGTGGAGGTTTGACTGGCGTGGGCCTGATGGTGGCCCTACGGGTGTTCTTGGCAAGGGCCTTGCCATGGCTCCTGCTGTCATCCCCGGCAAGGCTCTTGTCGAGGGCCTTGTGGTCCTCCTTGGCTGGGATCCCGCCAAGGATCATCGTCTTCTAAAGGGTGTATCTGATCTTGAATGTCTTCACAAAGATCCGCATGCCACCACGGGGATGTCTCCCGAATCCTTGCCCCATGGGGGTAGTGGACTCATGGGTGACTCACTCCGTAGGTGTGGGGCGAGCTGCCACGGCAAGGGTCTTGCCGGGTTTGCTAAAACCGTCTCCCGGCAAGGATCTTGCCGAGGGGTCCGCTTCGTCCCCTTTGCTCTTTTTGGTCTTGGTCTTGGCGTCGTTCTGCTTCTCCTGAGCTTCGGCCTTACCTTGGTTCACCTCCCTTGCCTTGCTCAGTGTGGTGGTGCCCGTGGCTCAGACTGCCCGTGCACAGTTATAAGGGTACAAAAAGTGTACCCCTCTTTTTGTACACCGACAGGAGCCCTCGGGCCTGGGCCACACGTAAGCGCAATCGCGTCGTTGGGCTAGGCCCAAAAACGGTGCGTGGGCAGGCGGGGTGGTTTTTACCGCGGTAAGTGTCTTCGCGCACTGCGCTTCCCATGCTTCCCGCGCGTGGCGCGGTGTGGGGAGGCGTGTGTGACGTGGGCGGCGCGCGTGGGGCTGAGCTCTGCATGCATGCGTCACGTCGTAGTAAAGGGGGCGGTTCGCGCCTTCCCCATAAACAGAGGGAGGCATGGAGGCGCGGCCCATTTATTGAACGGGGCCGAGGCGTGGTCTTCAAGGCGTCCACTCCCCACGATCACGGGGTGGGGAGAGGTCGCCTCACCCGTCGCCTCGGTCCTGCACGCCTACCACGTGGCTCTCATGCGCTTGGGGTGGTGAACGGTGGAGGCAGGAAACCGGGCCGCCGCGGGCTGGGGCGGCGGGTCGGTCCCAGTTCCTTGCGCCTTCCGCATCTTGATTGGCTGAGCGGGGCGGCCGAGCCCCCACCCCGTTCCTTTATAAAGACCGGGAGGGGGGATGGCGTCCCGCATTCCTTCATCTCCTCCTTCCTTCAGCTTCTGCTCCCCCCTTCCATCCGCCATGGAGAGAGGGAATCCTGGTCCTTCAACGGTGGCGGCGAGGGTCGCCGCTCGACAACGCGTCCCTCCTTCTCCTGCACCCGCGGTGGTAGAGCCAGCCGCGAGGGGAAGGGGGAGGGGGCGAGGCTGAGGCGCTCGGGGAAGAGGAGGACGGGGCGGCGCGCCGGCCTCGCCTCCGCCAGCAATTCCTCCCCCCATGGAGGGCCACGTTGGGGATGACCCTTGCGAGTTCTTCGTCAGGCTGCGCCGGCCGCCTCGCCGTCGCCTTCGTCTCCCGGCTCCATTCACGTGGGAGATGGAGCTGGATCCGCCGGAATCGCTGCGGCTGCACATGAGGGGCTGTGGGATTAGCGGCACGCGGGATCGCGTCGACTTCCCAGCCCCTCACGTGATGTATCTTCGTCGAGGATGGAAGATGTTCGCTCATATCCACCGCTTGACGGAGGGGCTCACTCTCCATTTCAAGCTGATGGAGGGTGGCCTTCTCTCCGTCAAGGTCTTCGGGTGCTTCGGGACCCGTGCAAGGTGCTTCGTGGAGAGCTCTTCTGATAGCGAAGACTCCTCGTCGGGCGAGAGTGACGAGGAGGACAGCGGCAGCGACGACGAGGGTAGTAGGCAGCAGGATGACGGGTCCGATTAGGTGTCGGGCGCCGCTCTGTGAGGCACCAGCGACCCCATCATCCGTGTCGCCGGCTCCCTGAACTTCTCGGGCTCGTCTCCTTGGCGGGCTGGCGTTGGGAGGCTGCGGAAGAGGAAGAGGGCGGGCGGCAAGGCCGTCAAATCAGAGTACACGGGCACCGACGCCTTCGACGTGTACTGACGTCCTGCCGCCTCGTCTTCGAGCTCTGCTTCCGGCGCTGCCATCACCATCCAGCCTTCGGACGGCCACCGAGATGTTCTCTTGGTGTCTTCTGCCACCCGTAGCTCGCCTAGGCGCCCCTTTTGCCTTTTTCGCCTCCTTGACCTGCCTCCTGAGGAGAGGGACAAGAAAGGGATTACGGGCACCTTATCTCTTTTTAGTTTGTAAGCCTTCGGGCCTTAGCTGAATTTAAAACTTGTAACCCCATCATTCATGTTTTGCATTCCCTATGGACTGTACCTGAGTGGAATGTTTTTAATGAAAAAGGGATGCTTGTCGGGTCATTTGTTTGCGGGTGGAACCCACGACAAGGAGTAAATCCTTGATATCTTCAAGATAAACATTTCCTTGCCCGGCAACAGGCCTTGCCGTCTCCCCACTTCGCTCGACCTTCCTCACGCCTTTGGCGGAGGCAGGGATGAGGCGGGTTCTGGCTCCTTGTTTCATCCTTTCGCTGCCGCGACTACGACCAAACTTGGCCCCAGGAATGAGCCCTAGGGCCTAGAGTTATGGTAGCACGGTAGCTTAGGGGAAAACGAGGTTTCACATACCTCAGTCCAGAATGGAATGCATGATAAGGGATGAAGAACTTATCTGAAGACGCAGCCCCCGGCAACCCTGGTTCGCCGTGGGTGAATCTTTGCTCTTGCAGCCCCCGGCAATGCTGGCTTGCCGGGGGCTAGATGCTGGTCTGTTCATCTTCTTTTCCTCCCCAAGTGGTTCGGCACGGATATCCGTGTGTCCTGTGAACCAAAGAAGACAAAAGAAAGACAAAGAGACACACACTCGACCTCTAAGCTAGGGGTTAGTCGCCGCTAAGCACTATCAACCCTAACCAAGGACGAGACTTGACCTAGCATGCATGCTATAACTTAGGGCGCCAGCGCTTCATTCATTTATGCTCAGGGTCTGCGCCTGGCTTTGTACAAAGGGTTACATGCATCATCGGCAATGCTTGTACAAAAGGTGGCTTGCCGAGGGCCCCGGCAAGCCGCGCCTCACGGGTAAAACTTGCGAAGATGCTCAATGTTCCAGGAGTTACTCACCGGAACGGCATCTTCGGTCTCCAGGCGGACTACGCCGGGCCTGGTGACTCGTATTACCCGATAAGGGCCTTCCCACTTTGGTGTCAACTTGTTGGAATTCTTGGCCGATTGAACACGCCGAAGGACAAGGTCGCCTTCCTCAAGGCTTCGGGCATGAACCTTGCGGCTATGGTAGCGGCGCAAGGCTTGCTAGTAGCATGCTGCTCTCACAACCGCCCGAAGACGATCTTCCTCAAGGAGCATTGCGTCATCTTGCCGTAGTTGCTCTTGCTCAAGCTCATCATAAGCGAGCACTCGAGGTGACCCGTATATGAGTTTAGTGGGGAGAACTGCTTCTGCCCCGTATACCAGGGCAAAGGGTGTCTGGCCAGTGGCTCGATTTGGCGTTGTCCTGATCGACCAAAGAACCGTCGGCAACTCATCAATCCAGCGCCTTCCACTCTTGTGCAGCCTGTCAAAGGTCTTAGTCCTTAAGCCTCGCAATACTTCAGCATTTGCCCTCTCAGCTTGACCATTTCTTCGTTGGTGAGCAACGGAAGCGAAACAGACTTTGCTGCCGAGGTCTTGGATATATTGCATGAAGGTGCGGCTTGTGAACTGTGTGCCGTTGTCGGTGATGACCCTGTTGGGTACACCAAAACGGCACACTAGTCCCTTGAAGAACTTGACGGCTGACTGAGCTGTGACCTTCCTCACTGCCTCCACCTCCGGCCACTTTGTGAACTTGTCAATTGCAACGTACAAGTACTCAAAGCCCCCGACAGCGCGGGGGAAAGGGCCCAGTATGTCGAGCCCCCAGACCGAGAAGGGCCAGGAGAGAGGAATGGTTTGAAGGGCTTGAGCTGGCTGATGAAGCTTCTTTGAATGGAACTGACACGCTTCACACCTGGTGACTAGTGTCGTCGCATCCTGGAGGGCGGTGGGCCAGAAGAAACCTTGCCGAAATGCCTTGCCGGCAAGGGCCCTTGACCCGATGTGGGATCCACATATGCCTCCGTGTATCTCCGCCAACAGCTCCAGTCCTTCCTCCCGAGGGATACACTTCAATTTCACACCGTCCGGCTTCTTTCTGTACAGGACGTCATCGACGAACTGGTACATGGTAGAGCGACGGGCTACTTTTTCCGCTTCTTCCTGCTCTTCAGGAAGTTCCCCTGTTTGGAGGAATCGGACGGTATGATGTGCCCACGCTGGAGCCTGGGGCTCGACGGCGAGGACTAAAGGCATTTCCTCCGCTATAGGAGCGGCTGTCTCGACGGCAAGAGCTTGACGCTCTGCCGGAGCTAGTCGTCCCGTGGCGGGCTCAGTGTCCTTGGCAACATCCTTGTCGGCGGCTCCGGGGAGCTCGGCGGGAAAGTACTTGCCGGGTCCTGATTTCCTCCTCTTGTTCTGCTCTGTTGATGGATCAATGGATGGCTGAGTTAGCTGGAGCACAAAGGTACCTGGTTCCACAGGTAGCTTGAGGGCAGCGCGTTTTGACAGGTAATCGGCGATATCGTTCTCCGCTCGGGGAACGTATTCAGCCTGTATACCGTTGAAACGCTCTTCCAGCTTTCTCACTTCATTGACGTAGGCCTTCATCAACGGGCTCTGGTAGTCCTTGTTGACTTGCTTGACGACAAGTTGTGAGTCGCCCCTAATGATGAGCTTCTTGATTCCAAGGTCCGCGGCAATCCTAAGACCGGCAAGCAGCCCTTCGTACTCTGTCGTATTGTTTGTTGACACCTCCCTGGGGAAGTGCATCTGGATCACGTACTTGAGGTGCTCTCCGGTGGGCGCGACAAGCAGTACGCCAACCCCGACGCCGTGTAAGGAGAAAGCTCCATCAAAGTACATGATCCAACTGCAACTTGCCTCCTTGCCGGGGAGAGCAGTCTCTTGGGCTTCTTCGTCAGGTGTTGCGGTCCATTCTGCAATGAACTCCGCCAGGACTCGGCTCTGAATCGTTGAAGTACTTTCAAACTTGAGGCCAAAGCTGGACAGCTCCAGTGCCCATTCCACAATTATTCCTGTTGCATCTGGATTGTGCAATATCCGTTGCAGAGGGAGGCGAGTGACGACAGTGATCTTGTGTGCCTGGAAGTAGTGACACAGCTTCCTCGAGGCCATAAGAAGGCCGAAGAGCAGTTTCTACACGCCGGAGTACCTTGATCTAGCTCCCTGCAGGGGGGAACTAACAAAGTAGACCGGGTGCTGCATCATTTTCTTCTTTGGCGGCACTTCAACTGGCTGTGTCGTCTCTGCATTGGTGGTGTCGGGCTCTGTTGCTGCCATTACCGTCCTCATTGACAGAAACCTTCTTGGTTCCTGGCGGTATGGCCCTGGGCTTCTTGTTTCCACCGATGGAGCTCTCTGGCACGTCCTCGACGGGAGCGCTACACTCCGGAGAGGTGCGCTTGCTGGAGTGGGTGTCCGAGGTCTCACCGGTCTTCTTCTTCTTCTTCCCCCCGGGGTCCCAGCGGCAGGAGCAAGTGCCCTAGTGGCGGCAGCTACTGCAATTGCTTGCTGGTACAGTTGGTCAGTGCAAATTAGCGCATCTTTCTTATCGGAGGGGATGGTGATGATCGTCACGGGTCCTGGCATCTTCAGGGTGTTGTAGGCGTAGTGTGACGCCACCATGAACTTGGCCAGCGCTGGGCGGCCAAGGATCCCATTGTAGGGCAAGGGGATCTTGGCAACATCAAACATGATCCTCTCCGTCCTGTAGTTCAGATTGCTTCCAAAAGTCACGGGCAGCGTGACCTTCCCCTTAGGTTGGCTTCTTCCCGGGTTGACCCCCTGAAACGTGCCCGTCTCTTCGAGGTCTCCATCAGGAATCTGCAGTTTCTCGATCACGGCAGGTGAGATCAAGTTCAGACTGGTCCCGCCATCGACTAGCATCTTTGTCACCTTGAGGTTGCATATTGTTGGTGAAAACGCAAGCACCCGACCGCAGTAGTGCGATCAGGGTGATCCTCAGTGTCAAAAATGATAGGTGTGCTGGACCACTTCAGCGGCCTTTGGGCATCAAACGACGGCTCTGCCACTGTAATCTCTCGCGCCCACTGTTTAAGCTGGCGGTGAGAAGTATGCAGCGAGGCGCCGCCGTCGATGCACATGGCCTCTGTAGCTTTCTGAAACTCTTGGTCACCGGATTCGTTGTCCTCTTCGTGATTGCCGTCTTCTGGCTTTTTGTCACGGCCCCGGGCGGGCCTCTCCTGTTGTTTATCCTTGCCGCGACGGCCCGCCTGGTCGTCACGCTTCTTGCCGGACCCCTTAGCACCGTCTTGGCCCTTCTCCTTGTCTCGCCTCTCATATTCAGCCCTCTGCTTCTCAGTGAGGAGCTCAACCTGTCGGCAGTCTTGGAGAGCATGGCCTTTGGTGCGATGGATCTGGCAGTATCATCGCTTGTCGGAGTTTCCTGTCTTCTCGGCAACCGCCAAGGGCCGGCAGGCGACACATCCGGCAATTTCCTTGCCGGGGTCATCTGCCTTGGTTTTCTTGGTGGAGCCGGTGTCATCAGATCCCTCGACGGCAAGCACAGCTTTACCTTTGCGCTTCCTGTTGCGGCGCCGGCCCTTCTTCGCCGAGGCGGTAGTATCTTCATCTGAGGAGTCGGTTTCCACGCCGGCGTCTTCGCCGGGGTACTTCCTTCCCTCTTCAGCCCGGGCACATCTGTCAGCAAGAACATAGAGTTCTGCTACATCTTTCACCTTGTTCATTGCCAGCTCTTCGCGCATCTTGCGGTTACACACGTTCTGATGGAACGCGCTGATGATGGCGGCAGGGTGAACATCAGGGATATTGTACTGTATCCGGCTGAAACTCTGTATATACTTGCGGAGACTCTCGCCTCCCTTCTAGGGAATGACGTGCAGATCGCTCGCTTGGCCATGGGCTTGGTGGCCTCCAGTAAAGGCGCCCACAAACTCATGGCACAACTCCTACCAGGAGGAAATAGAGTCTACCGGCAAGTGCATCAACCATGACATGGCGTTGGGTTTAAGAGCCAACGGAAAGTAATTCGCAAGCACCTTATCGTCGCGGGCTCCGGCAGCATGCATCGCAATGGTGTAGATGCTGAGGAACTCGGACGGGTCGGTCTTGCCGTTGTACTTTTCGCCCACGTCAGGTTTGAAGGTGCGGTGAGTGGGCCACTGGAACTGCCGTAGCTCACGGGTAAAAGCCGGACAGCCTACCTCGTAAGGTAGGCCTCCAGGGCTCTCCGGTGCCAGGTGGTTCATAGCAGGCCCTGCTCGCCTGTCTGACTGGTGGCGCGCTCCGCGCCGGTGCTCGATAGTGGTTCAAGCGTCTTCATGTTCTCGTTCTCGAAGGACTTGGCGCTGGTCACAGTGGGTCCGCGGGTTGGACGGCGCTATGGAGATTTTGTCGCCCGCAACATCGCGACGGGCTGGCGTCCGCGGTACCGGGCGAGGAGGAGGCGAGTGCACCGTGGTCGTGGCGCCGGCGGCTTTCCTGCCACTGGTGCGTGGGACTCCGTCGGAGCATCGACCCGGGGGATCCACCGGACTCGGTTCATCTTTGTTGGCCACCGCAACAAGGCTTCGGATAGTGGCTCTCCATTCGTCGAGTTTCCCCGTAGTGGGAGGAAAATGGAGGAGCAACTGCGCACGCCAGTGCTTCTGTTGGCGTTGGTGGCAGCGAAACCTGCACGGATCGCGACTCGCTTCGACTTCTGACCATGTCAGAAGGAGCTCTATCACGACCCTGCAGTCGCATGCCATCTTCACCAGCGCCTCGGCGAGCGGGCAGGTCTTCTACCTCCCGGGAGTGGCGCTCGGGGCTCTTCCCGCGGCGACGCCCGGGGTCTTCGGCGTGATTGCGCCGTTCGTCGCGCGCCGCTTGAGAGGAGCGCGCCGTCGGTGCCGGCGTGGGAGTCTTGGAGGCCCTCGCATCGCCTTCGGGCGAGGTGGTAGCGATCTTGGAAGGCCCCGCGCCACCCGCGGAGGGCCTGGCTCCGTCTTTGGATTTAGCAGCGTGCGGCCCGTTACCAGGCGCACGAACATCGCCGCCTCCCAAACTCCGGCTGCTGGGACGGTGTTGGTGTTCGCGAACGGCGCCCCGGGTCCTTTCTGCGACTGGTCCGCTGCTCGCGCGCGTCGGGACGGGATGTCCGGCTTCCGATGGGCCAACCGCCACCGTCGTCTTCTTCTTAGGCGCCATGACGAAGAAGAAGCGTCGAACTAACTGCTAAAGCCGATTCTCACAACTGCGCCCCCTACCTGGTGCGCCAAAGATGTCGGTGGGAACGACACCTATGGGATCACAAGAATCCCTACCACGGTTGTGGGGTGCGGGGTCATGAGAAGAGCGGATCAAACAGATAGCACATGGTTCGTTTATCCAGGTTCGGGCCGCGAGGATGCGTAAAACCCTACTCCTGCTTTGGTGGATTGTATATCTGTGTTCTTGAGCTAGCTATGGGGCGTGAGGAGCTCCAAAAAGCCGAATCCTCCTCCTGGTCACCTCGGGCCTCCTTTTATAGGAAAGGGGTTGCCACAGTGGCACACAGGAGGTGGAAAGGGTACAGTGATGTGAGGTTATCCCTCGCATTACATGACAAGGTGCATTTAATGCGTCTTGCCCAGGTGTCCTTGCTTTATCGGGGACAGGGGAGAGCCATGTCTCGTCCGTCGCCGCTCCCTCTTGTGTCGACATGCGCCCTGGCCAGTGGCGCCCGCGGTGCCATGTAGGCAGGCAGGCAGCTGAGGTGGCGCAGTGGTGGGTCTCCACGAAGATCCGCATGCCGCCACGCAGGTGCCTGCCCAGCTGGTTGGGTCGGCAGCTGCATGCGAACGGCGGTGGAGGTTTGACTGGCGTGGGCCTGATGGTGGCCCTACGGGTGTTCTTGGCAAGGGCCTTGCCGGGGCCCCGGCAAGGGTCTTGCCGTGGCGACTGCTGTCATCCCCGGCAACGCTCTTGCCGGGGGCCTTGTGGTCCTCCTTGGCTGGGATCCCGCCAAGGATCATCATCTTCTAAAGGGTGTATCTGATCTTGAATGTCTTCACAAAGATCCGCATGCCACCACGGGGATGTCTCCCGAATCCTTGCCCCATGGGGGCAGTGGACTCAAGGGTGACTCACTCCGTAGGTGTGGGGCGAGCTGCCACGGCAAGGGTCTTGCCGGGTTTGCTAAAACCGCCTCCCGACAAGGATCTTGCCGGGGGGGTCCGCTTCGTCCCCTTTGCTCTTTGTGGTCTTGGTCTTGGCGTCGTTCTGCTTCTCCTGAGCTTCGGCCTTACCTTGGCTCACCTCCCTTGCCTTGCTCAGTGTGATGGTGCCCGTGGCTCAGACTGCCTGTGCACAGTTATAGGGGTACAAAAAGTGTACCCCTCTTTTTGTACACCAACACCGTGCTAGGCCCGGACTCCCCGGACCCAGCCTTTATAAACCGCCGGCCCACCCGAGCCAAAACCCTAGCTGCCAGCGCCCGACCCCGCTGCCGCCCGCCGCCGCCGCGGCCTCCGCCCACCGCCGCGGCCCCGCCCGATGCCGCCACCCCACCAGACCCCGCTGCCGCCGCCTTGCCGGACCCCGCCGCCGCCGTCCCGCAGCTCGAGGTTTACCTCGATCCTGCCGCCGGTTTTCCCGGAAAAACCATTCGGTTTTCGTCGGTTTTTTTAGATCCTTTTTTAGAACGGTTTTTTACGGTTTAGGCTAATTAGTGAGCGTTCGCTCGTTGTTCATTTTAATGAACGTGCTCGTCGTTTAGATCCAGTTAATGAACGTTCGTTCGTTAAACTGTTCGTCGTTTTTCTTTTTCTCGGATTAAATCCGTGATTTTTGATCACGATTTCTGATCCGACTTTCATTTTAGTATAACTTCCCGCTCGTTTATCGGAATCAGGCGATTCAAGCGCCTGGAGTTTCGTCTCGAAACCCTCTTTCTGTTTAACCAACTTAAACAAGTTTTTGCTTCTGTAAAAATTGCCTTAGATCCAGAATAGTAAGCGAAGCCTGTTTCTTTTGTCGTTTGTCTTTTGTTGCTTCGTTCGATTTGATTCTTTTTGTCAACCGGAGTTCTTAAGTTGAACTTTCTGGTTAGATCTCTTATTTGAGTTTTACCTGTGCATTAGTTGAGTACTTATTGTATGCTTGTTTGTTTGCGATAGAGTACCCGGAGTGCGCCGCTTGCTACTTCGAATCGTTAGGTTTCCCGGATCATCAGCAAGGCAATTAACACTTTGATCATACCTTCTACTACCCAGTTTTATTGCATTAGATCAATCCTTACACATAGCATGATTAGGATCTAATTAAATTGTGGGTTTGGGAAGTAGTTAAGGTAGTACCTATTACCTGTTTATTATCAAACCTTTGGGAGTTACTTCTACATTTTCTTATTATTGCTATGCTATGCTAGTAGATGTGGATTGGGTGAGTGATATCCATGACAGATGTGAGATTTTTAAATCAATGGTTTATCTAAGGTGGCAACTTAAATACACATCTGGGTGGATTGAGGTACCTGGGTATTCCAGGATTGCCTGTTTTCTTTTGGACCGCCACCCAGGCTCAAAGGGATCATGACATTATTCATGCTAGAAACTTCCGTGTGAAGCCACAAGCTATTATGGGCTCTAGCATAGTTGACTAAGTCGTGCGAACTCTTACAGTGGTAGACTAGCAGATGTAGGGGATGTAGGTGGTACGGTCTACCCATCGTAAGGTGCTAGCGCTTCTGAAAGACTACGTCTCGGTCATCCATTTCTCAAACACCATGTAGTGCGAGAAATCCAACGGAGGAGATCGAGTATTGTGGGGAAAAGTGCGCAAACCTCTGCAGAGTGTATAAACTAATCATGGTTAGCCGTGTCCCCGGTTATGGACATCTTGAGTATCTAGTACCTAGATTATCATGTGAATCTCAGCATGTTACTATAAAATTTAATTTGATGGGTTTGTTTAATGATGTTACTTAATTGGGATTGAGAATGCTGTCAACCATTCTCAATGTTCAACAACCACCATAATAGTTAAATAAATTTATTCCTTTGCAGTAGGGAAAAATTGGCTTTACGCAAAACTGTAACCATAGAGCTTACCACCAGCCAAATATGCATATAGTATAGCTGTTTCATTCCATTATTCTCTGTGTGTTACATTGCCAGCATATTCCATGCGCTGACCTGTTTTCGGGCTGCAACGTTAATGTTGCAGACTTTTCAGACGACGATTAAGGAGTTTTAGGTCATGGTTCTATACTCAGTGATGCCGTTGGAGTTGATGGACTCACTTATCTTCCAAGCCTTCCGTTGTTATCGTTATTAGATGGCCTTAAGCCACATTTATTGTAATAAGATCTCTATTGAGACACTCGATGTACTAAGTCGGTGATTGCTACTCTGTTATAAATCCTTCAAGTACTGTGTGGTGTCAGCATTACTGATCCAGGGATGACACCGGAGCACAGAGATTGGACGGTTTGAGGTCTGGTCACTACATGGGCCTTTAGCTGGGCCGGCCCATTATGGTCCGCAAAATCTTGTGGGCCTTTAGTTGGGCCGGCCCATTTAAACTTGTTGGGCCGTGCCACGTGTCGACGTATCATCGGCGCCTTCTGTCCAGTGAGTGGATGACATCTGTCCCGACGATGAGCCGACATGTGTTTCCTCTAGCCAATGATGATTTTACACGTGGAAAATCCCCATTGGTCGGGGTTGTTAACGGGTTATCGGATCCAAAACCCGACCCGATAGCTTAACGACGTTCCGTTACGGTGGATGCCACGTGTCGGTCACCCTTGACGAAAGCACTTCTGTGACGCGCGATTTATCGTCATGGAAGTGGACACTTCCGTGATGATAATTTTGGTAATGTCATGGAACACTTCTACGACAGCACAGGTATGACTATCTTGATTCTGCCATAAATTTGTCATGGATGTACATGCATGACAAAAAAGCGACCTACTGTGACAAACACGTATCATCACGGAAGTGTATTTTTTTGTAGTGATTGCCCCCTCCGGCAGGGTGCCGGAACGGGTCTAGATTGGCTTTTGGTGGCTACGGAGGCTTCTGGCGGCGGAACTCCCGATCTATTGTGCTCTCGGATGTTTTTAGGGTATATGGAGATATATAGGCAGAAGAAGTATGTCAGGGGGGCCATGAGGGGCCCACAAGGGTGGAGGGCGCGCCCGGGGGGGTGGGCGCGCCCCCTTGCCTCGTGGCTTCCTCGTAGATCCCCTGACGTGCACTCCAAGTCTTCTGGGCTTCTTCTGATCCAAAAATAAGTTCCGTGAAGTTTCAGGTCAATTGGACTCCGTTTGATTTTCCTCTTCTGCGATATTCTAAAACAAGGAAAAAACATAAACTGGCACTGGGCTCTGGGTTAATAGGTTAGTCCCAAAAATCATATAAAATAGCATATAAATGCATATAAAACATCCAAGGTTGATAACATAGTAGCATGGAACAATCAAAAATTATAGATACGTTGGAGACGTATCAGCATCCCCAAGCTTAATCCTGCTCGTCCTCGAGTAGGTAAATGATAAAAACAGAATTTTTGATGTGGAATGCTACCTAACATATTTATCCGTGTAGTTCTCTTTATTGTGGCAAGAATATTCAGATCCATAAGATTCAAGACAAAAGTTTAATATTGACATAAAAACAATAATACTTCAAGCATACTAACAAAGTAATCATGTCGTCTCAAAATAACATGGCCAAAGAAAGCTTTCCCTACAAAATCATATAGTCTGGCTATGCTCTATCTTCATCACACAAAATATTTAAATCATGCACAACCCCGATGACAAGCCAAGCAATTGTTTCATACTTTTGATGTTCTCAAACTTTTTCAATCTTCACGCAATACATGAGTGTGAGCCATGGATATAGCACTATAGGTGGAATAGAATGGTGGTTGTGGAGAAGACAAAAAGGGAGAAGATAGTCTCACATCAACTAGGCGTATCAACGGGCTATGGAGATGCCCATTAATAGATATCAATGTGAGTGAGCAGGGATTGCCATGCAACGGATGCACTAGAGCTATAAGTATATGAAATCTCAACAAAAGAAACTAGTGGGTGTGCATCAAACTCGCTTCCTCACGAAGACCTAGGGCGTTTTGAGGAAGCGCATCATTGGAATATACAAGCCAAGTTCTATAATGAAAGATCCCCACTAGTATATGAAAGTGACAACATAGGAGACTCTCTATCATGAAGATCATGGTGCTACTTTGAAGCACAAGTGTGGTAAAAAGGATAGTAGCATTGCCCCTTCTCTCTTTTTCTCTCATTTTTTATTTTATGTTTTTATTATTTTTTTATTTGGGCCTTTTCTCTCTTTTTTATGGCCTATTTTTTTTTCCTTTTTTTTTTTTTTTTGTCCGGTGTCTCATCCCGACTTATGGGGGAATCATAGTCTCCATCATCCTTTCCTCACTGGGACAATGCTCTAATAATGATGATCATCACACTTTTATTTACTTACAACTCAGGAATTACAACTCGATACTTAGAACAAAATATGACTCTATATGAATGCCTCGGGCGGTGTATCGGGATGTGCAATGATGCATGAGTGACATGTATGAAAGAATTATGAACGGTGGCTTTTCCACAAATACAATGTCAACTACATGATCATGCATAGCAATATGACAATGATGGAGCGTGTCATAATAAACGGAACGGTGGAAAGTTGCATGGCAATATATCTCAGAATGGCTATGGAAATGCCATAATAGGTAGGTATGGTGGCTGTTTTGAGGAATGTATATGGTGGGTTTATGGTACCGGCAAAAGTTGTGCGGTACTAGAGAGGCTAGCAATGGTGGAAGGGTGAGAGTGCGTATAATCCATGGACTCAACATTAGTCATAAAGAACTCACATACTTATTGCAAAAATCTATTAGTTATCGAAACAAAGTCCTACGCGCATGCTCCTAGGGGGATAGATTGGTAGGAAAAGACCATCGCTCGTCCCCGACCGCCACTCATAAGGAAGACAATCAATAAATAAATTATGCTCCGACTTCATCACATAACGGTTCACCATACGTGCATGCTACTGGAATCACAAACTTCAACACAAGTATTTCTCAAATTCAAAACTACTCAACTAGGCATGACTCTAATATCACCATCTCCATATCTCAAAACAATTATCAAGTATCAAACTTCTCTTAGTATTCAATGCAGTTTATATGAAAGTTTTTATTATATCCCTCTTAGATCCCCATCATATTAGGACTGAATTCATAACCAAAGCAAACTACCATGTTGTTTAGAGACTCAAAATGATATAAGTGAAGCATGAGAGTTCATCTATTTCTTCAAAATAAAACTACCACCATGCTCTAAAAAGATATGTGAAGCACTAGAGCAACAACAAACTACTCCGAAATATATAAGTGAAGATCAATGAGTAGTCGAATAATTATGCAGCTATGTGAAGACTCTCTAACATTTAATAATTTCAGATCTTGGTATTTTATTCAAACAGCAAGAAAAACTAAATAAAATAAAATGACGCTCCAAGAAAAACACATATCATGTGGCGAATAAAAATATAGCTCCAAGTAAAGTTACCGATGAACGAAGACGAAAGAGGGGATGCCTTCCGGGGCATCCCCAAGATTAGGATCTTGGCTATCCTTGAATATTACCTTGGGGTGCCTTGGGCATCCCCAAGCTTAGGCTCTTGCCACTCCTTATTCCATAGTCCATCGAATCCTTACCCAAAACTGAAAACTTCACAACACAAAACTTAACAGAAAACTCGTAAGCTCCGTTAGTATAAGAAAATAAATCACCACTTCAAGGTACTGTAATGAACTCATTCTTTATTTATATTGTTGTTAAACCTACTGTATTACACTTCTATATGGTTTATAAACTCTTTTACTAGCCATAGATTTATCAAAATAAGTAAACAACACATGAAAAACAGAATCTATCAAAAAGAGAACAGTATGTAGTCATCTGGATCAAACGTATACTTATGGAACTCATAAAATTCTCAAATAAATTGCTGGACCTGAGGAATTTATCTATTAATCATCTGCAAAAATAATTAACAAAATAGCACTTTCCAAATAAAACTGGCAGCAATTCTCGTGAGCACTAAAGTTTCTGTTTTTTACAGCATGGTCAACAAGACTTTCCCCAAGTCTTCCCAAAGGTTCTACTTGGCAAAAAAAACTAATTAAACACAAAAAATCAATCATAACAGAGGCTATATAAATTATTTATTACTAAACAGGAGCAAAAAGCAAGGAACAAAAATAAAATTGGGTTGCCTCCCAACAAGCGCTATCGTTTAACGCCCCTAGCTAGGCATGATGATTTCAATGATGCTCACATAAAGGATAAGAATTGAAACATAGAGAGAGCATCATGAAGAATATGACTAGCATATTTAAGTCTAACCCACTTCCTATGCATAGGGATTTTGTGAGCCAACAACTTATGGGAACAATAATCAACTAGCATAGGAAGGTAAAACAAGCATAACTTCAAAATTTTAAGCACATAGAGAGGAAACTTGATATTATTGCAATTACTACAAGCATATATTCCTCCCTCATAATAATTTTCAGTAGCATCATGAATGAATTCAACAATATAACCAGAACCTAAATCATTCTTTTCATGATCTACAAGCATAGAAATTTTATTACTCTCCACATAAGCAAAATTCTTCTCATGAATAATAGTGGGGGCAAACTCAACAAAATAACTATCATGTGAGGCATAATCCAATTGAAGGTTACAATCATGATGACAAGTTTCATGGATATCATTATTCTTTATAGCATACAAGTCATCACAATAATCATCATAGATAGCAACTTTGTTCTCATAATCAATTGGAACCTCTTCCGGGATAGTGGATTCATCACAAAATAAAGTCATGACCTCTCCAAATGCACTTTCATCAATATAATCATCATAAATAGGAGGCATGCTTTCATCATAATAAATTTGCTCATCAAAACTTGGGGGACAAAAAATATCATCTTCATCAAACATAGCATCCCCAAGCTTGTGGCTTTGCATATCATTAGCATCATGGATATTCAAGGAGTTCATACTAACAACATTGCAATCATGCTCATCATTCAAATATTTAGTGCCAAACATTTTAATGCATTCTTCTTCTAACACTTTGGCACAATTTTCCTTTCCATCATACTCACGAAAGATATTAAAAAGATGAAGTGTATGAGGCAAACTTAATTCCATATTTTTTGTAGTTTTCTTTTATAAATTAAACTAGTGATAAAACAAGAAACTAAAAGACTCGATTGCAAGATCTAAAGATATACCTTCAAGCACTGACCTCCCCGGCAACGGCGCCAGAAAAGAGCTTGATGTCTACTACACAACCTTCTTCTTGTAGACATTGTTGGGCCTCCAAGTGCAGAGGTTTGTAGGACAGTAGCAAATTTCCCTCAAGTGGATGACCTAAGGTTTATCAATCCGTAGGAGGCGTAGGATGAAGATGGTCTCTCTCAAGCAACCCTCCAACCAAATAACAAAGAGTCTCTTGTGTCCCCAACACACCCAATACAATGGTAAATTGTATAGGTGCACTAGTTCGGCGAAGAGATGGTGATACAAATGGTATATGGATTGTATATAATGGTTTTTGTAATCTGAAAATATAAAAACAGCAAGGTAACTAATGATAAAAGTGAGCGTAAACGGTATTGCAATGATAGTAAACAAGGCCTAGGGTTCATACTTTCGCTAGTGCAAGTTCCCTCAACAATAATAACATAATTGGATCACATAACTATCCCTCAGCATGCAACAAAGAGTCACTCCAAAGTCACTAATAGCGGAGAACGAACGAAGAGATTATGGTAGGGTACGAAACCACCTCAAAGTTATTCTTTCCAATCAATCCGTTGGGCTATTCCTATAAGTGTCACAAACAGCCCTAGAGTTCGTACTAGAACAACACTCAGGGAGTCCTGGATTAGGGGGTCTCCGGACAGCCAGATTATATCCTTTGGCCGGACTGTTGGACTATGAAGATACAAGATTGAAGACTTCGTCTCGTGTCTAGATAGGACTCTACTTGGCGTGGAAGGCAAGCTAGGCAATACGGATATGGATATCTCCTCCTTTGTAACCGACCTTGTGTAACCCTAACCCTCTCCGGTGTCTATATAAACCGGAGGGTTTTAGTCTGTAGGACACAACAACTACAACATACAATCATACCATCGGCTAGCTTCTAGGGTTTAGCCTCTCTGATCTCGTGGTAGATCTACTCTTGCACTACCCATATCATCAATATTAATCAAGCAGGACGTAGGGTTTTACCTCCGTCAAGAGGGCCCGAACCTGGGTAAAACATCGTGTCCCCTGCCTCCTGTTACCATCCGCCTTAGACGCATAGTTCGGGACCCCCTACCCGAGATCCGCCGGTTTTGACACCGACATTGGTGCTTTCATTGAGAGTTCCTCTGTGTTGTCACCGTTAGTCTTGATGGCTCCTACTATCATCGATAGCGATGCAATCCAGGGTGAGACTTTTCTTCCCGGACAGATATTCGTCTTCGGCGGCTTTGCACTGCGGGCCAATTCGCTTGGCCATCTGGAGCAGATTGAAAGTTACGCCCCTGGCCACCAGGTCAGGTTTGGAAGCTTAAACTACACGACCGATATCCGTGGAGACTTGATCTTCGACGGATTCGAGCCTCTGCCTTGTGCGTCACGCAGTCACGATGAGTACGATTTAGCTCTACCGTCGGACAGTGTTCAGGAGATTGCAAAGGCAGCCGCCCCGACCTTCAATTCGGAGCCAGTTGCGCCGTCCGTGGATGGGTGGATGGACCCTGCCACGGAGGCCTTACCCTCGGCGGCGATCGAGCCAAACATCGACCTTACCTTGCACGAGAGCCGTGTTGATAAACTGCTGGATCCCTCTCCGGCCACGGACTCCGAACCGCCCGCGCCCATTCCTATCGAATCCGATTGGGCGCCGATCATGGAGTTTACCTCCATGGATATTTTTCAGCACTCGCCCTTTGGCGACATACTGAACTCATTAAGGTCTCTCTCCTTGTCAGGATGATCCTGGCCGAACTATGTCCGGCAGGACTGGGATGCAGACGACGAAGAAATTCGCGGCCCACCCACCACCCACTTAGTAGCCACTGTCGATGACTTAACCGACATGCTCGACTTCGACTCCGAAGACATCGACGGTATGGACGACGATGCGGGAGACGAAGAGGATCCACTGCCCACAGGGCACTAGACAGCCACCTCATCATACGATATATACATGGTGGATACACCCAATGAAGGCAATGGCGACGAGACAGCGGAGGATGACCCCTCCAAGAAGCAACCCAAGCGCCGACGTCAGCGGCGCCGCTCTAAGTCCCGCCAAAGCAAAAGTGGTGATACCGGCACAGGAGATAATAACACTCCGGATAGTGCCGAAGACAACAACAATCCCCTCCAGCAAGATTTAGAGCAGGAGGATGGAGGAGCCAGCCCTCCTGAGAGAGCGGTAGATGGAGAGGAGGAGGATGATAATTACATGCCCCCCTCCGAAGACGAGGCAAGCCTCGGCGACGACGAATTCGCTGTGCCAGAGGATCCCGTCGAACAAGAGCGCTTCAAACGCCGGCTTATAGCCACGGCAAATAGCCTTAAGAAAAAGAAGCAGCAGCTTCAAGCTGATCAGGATCTGCTAGCTGACAGATGGACTGAAGTCCTCGCGGCCGAGGAATATAAACTCGAGCGCCCCTCCAAGAGTTACCCCAAGTGCAGGTTGCTACCCCGACTGGAGGAAGAAGCTTATGATGCGGCTGATCGGCCACCTCGTGGCCACGATAGAGAGGCATTCCAGCCAAAAACCCAGCCTGCACCCCGACGCCATTCAAATAAAAAGGCATGGGGAGATACGCCAGACCTGCGAGACATATTGGAGGACAAAGCAAAGCATGCAAGATCGATCTACGGATCACGGGGGCGTGCCACTACGCGAGACGATAAACGTCACACCGGATACAGTAAAAGTAAATCCGGCCGGGCCGAACACAGCGGGCAAGACCCATTCAAGTTGCGTTGCGGTATAGCCCAATATAGAGGCGCTGCACACCCCTTATGCTTCACAGATGAAGTAATGGATCATCAAATCCCAGAAGGTTTCAAACCTGTAAATATTGAATCATACGACGGCACAACAGATCCCGCAGTATGGATCGAGGATTTCCTCCTCCACATCCACATGGCCCGCGGTGATGACTTACACGCCATCAAATACCTCCCACTAAAGCTCAAGGGACCAGCGCGGCATTGGCTTAACAGCTTGCCAGCAGAGTCCATCAGCTGTTGGGAAGATCTGGAAGCCGCATTCCTTGACAACTTTCAGGGCACTTATGTGCGGCCACCAGACGCCGATGACTTGAGCCACATAATTCAGCAGCCAGAAGAATCGGCCAGGCAATTCTGGACTCGGTTCCTAACAAAGAAAAATCAAATCGTCGACTGTCCGGATGCAGAGGCCCTAGCGGCTTTCAAACACAACATCCGCGACGAATGGCTAGCCCGGCACCTTGGTCAGGAAAAGCCAAAATCTATGGCAGCCCTCACGACACTCATGACCCGCTTTTGTGCAGGAGAAGACAGCTGGCTGGCTCGTAGTAATAACATATCAAAGAACCATGGTACTTCAGATACCAAGGACGACAATAGCGGGTCACGTCGCAACAAACATAAGCGCCGCATTAACAGCGATAATAACGAGGATACGACAGTCAATGCCGGATTCAAAGGCTCTAAACCCGGTCAGTGGAAAAAGCCATTCAAACAAAGTACGTCGGGTCCATCTAGTTTGGACCATATACTCGATCGCTCGTGTCAAATACATGGCACCCCAGAAAAGCCAGCCAATCACACAAACAGGGATTGTTGGGTGTTCAAGCAGGCCGGCAAGTTAATTGCCGAAAAAAAGGACAAGGGGCCACATAGCGATGACGAAGAGGAGCCCCGGCAGCCACACACCGGAGGACAGAAGAGGTTTCCCCCACAAGTGTGGACGGTGAATATGATATACGCAACCCACATCCCCAAGAGGGAGCGGAAGCGTGCGCTCAGGGACGTATATGTGTTGGAGCCAGTCGCCCCAAAGTTCAACCCATGGTCCTCCTATCCGATCACTTTCGATCGCAGGGACCATCCCACTAGTATCCGTCATGGCGGATTTGCCGCACTGGTTCTGGACCCAATCATTGACAGATTTCACCTCACTCGAGTCCTTATGGACGACGGCAGCAGCCTGAACCTGCTTTATCAGGACACAGTGCGCAAAATGGGTATAAACCCCTCAAGGATCAAACCCACAAAAACGACCTTTAAGGGCGTCATTCCAGGCATAGAGGCCCATTGCACAGGCTCAATTACACTGGAAGTGGTCTTCAGATCCCCGGATAACTTCCGAAGCGAAGAGTTAATCTTTGATATAGTCCCGTTCCGCAGTGGTTATCATGCACTGCTCGGGCGAACCGCATTTGCGAGATTCAATGTGGTACCGCATTATGCATACCTCAAGCTCAAGATGCCAGGACCTTGTGGGGTTATTACAGTCAATGGAAACACAGAGCGCTCTCTCCGAACAGAGGAGCACACTGCGGCCCTCGCAGCAGAAGCGCAAAACAGCCTCTCAAGGCAATCCACCAGTTCGGCGTTTCAAGACCCCGGACACCTTCAAGCGCGCTCGGAGCAATCAGCAAATAGACCGCCTGGCGCGATCTAAGCTCGCGTAGAAATGCGGGCCCCACCCCAGTCCCAGTCAAACGGCGAAATTCGTGCCACGCGTACATAATTACGCATTAAAAATACCATGGGCATAGGTAGGGAGGGGGGCACAACTGCGGCACGTCCCAAGACGCGGCTTAAACCGCACTAGGGGCTTCCCGTTTGGTTATTTTCTCTTTTTCAGGACCTTAATCTCTGGAAACCCTGTCCGGCAGCACTATTGCCGAACACATGATGCAGCAACCAAGGAGGCAGAAAGCTACGTCACACCACGGAATTCCCAGGTGGATTATAATAACGAGCGAAATATTTGATTTAATACTATTCCTCAGCTTGCCCTCGGAAGGGACATAGTCCCAATCTTTGCTTATCGCACTATCTGTATCATTCTGCTTTAACGCACCTTTTTGAATAAACAATGCATAACATCATGACTATTATTGCATTCTTGTTATATATATGTGTGTTCATTAACGACGCCTTGCAACCGTACACTTTGGTACGGCTAATACACCAGGGGCTTACGTACCCCACAATATGGTGTGAAAAGTCCGAACACTTTCACAAGTGCGGCACCCTGAACTTATAGCATTATATGCATCATCTCCGAATCATGTCTTTGGTCAAATGTTGGCTTTGCCCGGCTCCTATGTTTTGGTACCTTACGTTCCGCTCTATCGGCTAAGGTAGTGCTAGGAGAACTACTGCGATTGTGCCCCGGTTCTGCGGGCTTAGCACCTCAGTAGAGAAAGCTAAAACTGACTGTCATGATAAGGCGAGAGACTGGTCGCTGTTCGACGAGGTTTTCGAGTCCCTAAAGACTTATGCCACTTAGGGCCAGGGGCCGGCCCTGTCCGGCTTAAAGGCGTGTATCGCGCCCCGAATTCGGCCTTCCGAATACTAGGGGCTTCGCCGAAATTTAAAATTATAGAATTCTATGGCTAAGTGAGAGTGATAAAGCATTATTAGTCCGGTTGCCTTGTTCATAGTGCTGAGCACCTCCCTCGAAGGACCCAAACATGGGAACAAGAGTGCTCAGGTTTATCCCGAACACCCCAGCACTCGTGGCATGGGGGCAGAAGCCGAGGACTAGCCATCTCTCAGATTGGATAAACGGCCAAACAGAAGGTAATATTTTAAATTCACACAAACGTTGCATAGCGCATATGAAACAAGTTTTCATCATACAGGATCACACGAGCAAGTTTACTCAAATATTACATCCTTTGAACATTCGTCCGCTACAAGACGGGCACCCTCATAATAAATCTCGGGGGTGCGATGCTCCTTGCCCTGCGGCGGCCCTTCCTTGATCAGCTTCACAGCGTCTAGCTTGGCCCACTGCACCTTCACACGGGCGAAAGCCCGGCGTGCACCTTCGATGCAGACGGACCTCTTAACGACCTCCAGCCATGGGCAGGCATCCACAAGCCGCCTCACCAGGCCGAAGTAGCTGTTCGAAAGGGCGTCGCCAGGCCACAGCCGGACTATAAGGCCCTTCATGGCCTGTTCGGCCGCCTTGTGCAGCTCGACCAGCTGCTTTAGCTGGTCGCTCAGAGGCATCGGGTGCTTAGTCCCACTATACTGAGACCAGAACAGCTTCTCCGTTGAGCTTCCCTCGGCGTGGTAAAATTGTGCGGCATCCGACACGCTGCGTGGCAAATCTGTGAATGTTCCTGGAGAGCTCCGAATTCGGGTAAGTAATCGGTAATTTACTTTTACATGCTTACTCTGCATATAGAATGCCTTACCCGCCGCTATCTTCTTCATTGCGTCGATCTCTTGGAGGGCCATTTGGGCTTCGGCCTTGGCACTTTCTGCGCTCTCGAGGGCTGCGGCAAGCTCAGACTCCCGCGTCTTTGAGTCAAGCTCCAACGCCCCGTGCTTCGTCACGAGAGCCTGGAGCTCTTGCTGCACCTCGCCCACCCGAGCCTCTTGCTTTTCTCGCTCGGTGCGCTCCTTGGCCGCTTTATCTTCAGCCTTGGTTAGCGCTTGCTTCAGGGTCGCCACCTCGGTTGTGGCCCCTGGTAAATATACGATGATCCTGTCATTTTGCAATCATACTTCTTTTATATATACATATCTATATACAGGGTATTACTTGCCCTTGTGCCATCGCCAGAAGGAAGGATGTCTAGTCTCGTCTTTAAAGACGGTACTACTGTTGGGGGAGCTTTGGCTGTTGGCCAAACTCTCCGGCTAGGCGGGTTCATCATGACCGCCTGTTCTCCTCCTTAAACGAGCTCTTGGATCGCATCGCCGCCTTGGGAGTCACTACGGACTATGATCGGATTGGGCTTAAACCCGATCAAAGGGAGATTAACTCTCCACCGGTCACCCATCATATTGCAGTGGTGGAGGAACAATGCAGCGACCTTTCCTCTATCCCGAGGACCAAATATGTCCGGATTCCCGAGCTCTCCGAGCCGGACGCCCGTTCGTGGGAGGACAACACCCAATCCCTGAACTTAGAGTCAAGCAGCGGGCCAGGATTATCGGGTCACACCCCGGAACCAGAACTTTCAAAATTGGAAATTCCTCGGCCCCTGGATCCCAGATCAGGTGACGGTTCGGATTCAATTCCACCCACCCACCCAAACATAAGCGATCTTTCACACATCAGGCAAGAGCCCCAGGAAACAGTACATCACTATTGGGCCAGATTCCTCCTTCCGATGAACAAGGTTAAGGATTGTCGCGAGGAAGACGCAATCCTATTTTTCTGCAATAATTGCAAGGACAAGGGAATCCTTAACGCCATAAATCGCCGTGAGATAACACGCTTCGCTGACTTGGCATCCATAGTACGAAAGTACTGTGTGATGGAAAGTGCCTGGAAAACCGAAGTAAACTTTTGGGATAATCCGTCCCTGAATACAAACCCAGTCCGAAACAAAAGGGTGCATTATCACAATACACCCGGGGCAACTATCAAAAAGCAAAAACCCTCTACAGGGTATGGAACCGTACTGGAAGGATGGCTCAACGGACCCTGCAAAATTCATAGTACAGCAGATACAATACCAGCGCACAGCCTTAGAGCATGTTGGATACTCCGGCAGGTGGCCAAAAGTGGTGAGGATCTTCTTATCCCACATACCACGGAGCACCATCCAGTGGATAGCAATACGGTGTTAACAGTGTTCGAGACCTTTGCGTCAAATAACAGGCGCAAGCGAACACTCCGCAGCATGGCCGAAATCTGCCACGTAGCAGCAACAAATCCATGGAGTGACACGGCTATTACCTTCAATGCCAGTGATGAACCCAAATTCTGAATAGCTCGAGCACCAGCCGCACTGGTCCTCAGTCCAATCGTGGACGGCTTTCGACTCACCAAAGTACTCATGGACGGCGGCAGCGGACTAAACCTCATCTATGAGGAAACCCTTCAAAAGATGGAAATAGACTGGAACCGCATCGAGCAAAGTAGCACAACCTTTAGAGGAATTATCCCCAGTCGGGAAGCACGCTGTGCTGGGAAAATCACACTAGATGTGGTATTCGGCACGCCGGATAATTACAGGTCCGAAGAAATTACATTCCAAGTGGCCCTGTTCAGCAGTGGTTATCACGCTCTTTTAGGACGAGAGGCATTCACAATCTTCCAAGCCGTACCCCATTACGGGTACATGAAGCTCAAAATGCCCGGGCCCAACGCAATCATCACTCTCACCAGCGATCCGGACACAGCACTCCGCGCCGAAAACAAAATAGCCGCATTGGCCCTCGAGGCACTATCCGAAGCCCTCTCGGCCGAGGAATTAACTACGCTACACTCCACAGTGGACAGGGACGACGTGATACTCGACAAGGAATCCAAGTCCACCTCTTTTAAATCAGCGGATGAAATAGTCTTCCAAGTCCACCCAACGGACCCTACAAAAACAGCCTCCATCGGGGCACAACTAAGCCCCGCTGTGGGCGTCGCACTACGAGAGTTCCTGCGCGAGAACTGTGACATATTCGCCTGGCATCCCTCAAACATGTCAGGAATCCCACGCAGGCTGGCCGAGCATAGCCTCAATATCCTAAAGGGATTCAAGCCGGTCAAACAAGCTCTTCGGCGTTTCTCTGAACCTAATAGACAGGCCATGGGAGAGGAACTAGCCAAGTTATTGGAGGCCGGATTCATCAAAGAAATAAAACACCCGGACTGGCTAGCAAACCTGGTGATGGTACCAAAGAAGGAAAAATCCTGGCGCCTTTGTGTCGACTTCAAAGACCTCAATAAAGCTTGCCCAAAGGATCCCTTCCCCCTCCCACGCATCGATCAAATCATTGATGCTACTATAGAACACGAGTCATTGTGTTTCCTCGACGCATACTCCGGTTACCACCAAATCAAGATGGCGGAGTCCGACCAAGCCGCAACAACATTCATCACACCATACGGTCCCTTTTGTTTTAACACAATGCCTTTTAGGCTCAAAAACGCCGGCGCAACATATCAGCGCATGATTCAGACATGTCTGGAGAAACAAATCGGAAAAACAGTAGAGGCATACGTAGACGATGTGGTCGTCAAAACCAAACACATCGACTCTTTGATAGACGACTTGAGGCTCACATTCGACAACCTCCGAACATATGACATCAAGCTCAATCCGGAAAAATGCGTTTTCGGCGTACCAGCCGGAAAGCTCCTGGGATTCATTGTCTCCAGTAGAGGTATTGAAGCTAATCCAGCCAAAATCCGAGCGTTGTCACAGTTGGCTACCCCAGCAGACCTCAAACAAATCCAGAAGCTAACTGGATGTGTGGTGGCTCTTAGGCGCTTTATCTCCCGCTTGGGAGAAAAGGCTTTACCCCTTTATCGCCTCCTTCGGCGCACCGAACACTTCGAGTGGACGGACGCGGCCATAGCCGGATTGGAAGAAATAAAGGCCATTCTGGCAACCAACCCGATCCTGGCCGCACCAAACATCGGCGAACCAATGATGTTGTACATTGCGGCAACTCATTAAGTTGTAAGCGCGGTGCTCGTTGTCGAATGGGAAGCGGACGGACACAAATTCCCTCTTCAAAAGCCGGTATACTATGTATCCACTGTCCTCACTCCATGCAAATCACGGTACCCGCATTACCAAAAGATAGCATATGCGGTATTCATGGCATCGTGGAAACTGTGACACTACTTTCAAGAGTGTTCGATTACAGTAGCCTCGGAAGTGCCACTTAATGATATTATCAACAACCGCGACACTACGGGTCGGATTGCCAAATGGGCCATTGAGCTCCTCCCATTCGACATAACATACAAACCTCACCGAGCCATTAAATCACAAGTACTGGCCGACTTCGTCGCCGAATGGACGGAGGCCAAACTCCCTAAAGAGTACAGCGCATACTCCAATTGGATCATGCACTTCAACGGTTCTAAAATGCTGGCCGGTCTAGGGGTTGGCGTCATCCTGACGTCCCCAACCGGAGATACCATTCAGTACATACTGCAAATATTGTATACAGATTCCAACAATGCAGCCGAATACGAAGCTCTGTTGCATGGTCTTCGGATGGCAGTCTCCATGGGCATTCAATGCCTGGAGGTGCATGGGGATTCAAACCTCGCAATATCCCAAATAAATGGAGATTGCGACGCCAAGGATCCGAAAATGGCAGCCTATCGAAATGTCGTCCTAAAAATGTCAGCTTGGTTCGAGGGACTCGAATTTCATCATGTGGCTCGGGAAAACAATCAGGCGACGGATATCCTCGCCCGCATTGGCGCAAAACGCGACGCGGTCCCCCCCAACATATTTCTGGAGAGGCTCTTCAAGCCATCCGTAGCATGGGAAGGGGACACCGGTAACAACAGTCCGGACCCGGCCAAAATACCCGATACCGAACTCTCTGACACAATCGGAGGCTCCGCCACCGAAATAACACCATCATCCCACGAAATAATGGCCATTATTGCCCCGTGGACAGAACCATTCCTGGCCTACCTAACTAGACAGGAACTTCCGGAGGACCAAAATGAGGCACGCTACATAGTGCGGCGATCCAAGGCCTACAGGGTCCATGAGGGAGAATTGTACAAGAAAAGCACTATTGGAGTCCTTCAAAGGTGCATCTCCGAAGAGGAAGGGCGGAATCTTTTGGCAGAAATTCACGCCGGACTCGGCGGTCATCACGCCGCAGCCCGGGCTCTTGTAAGCAAGGCCTTCCGTACAGGATTCTATTGGCCAACGGATGTACCATATACGAACTCTCAATGACCTCCTGTTATCAATCCATAGGAGGCGTAGGATGAAGATGGTCTCTCTCAAGCAACCCTGCAACCAAATAAAAAAAAGTCTCTTGTGTCCCCAACACACCCAATACAATGGTAAATTGTATAGGTGCACTACTTCGGCGAAGAGATGGTGAAACAAGTGGTATATGGATAGTAGATAAAGGTTTTTGTAATCTGAAAATATAAAAACAGCAAGGTAGCAAGTGATAAAAGTGAGCATAAACGGTATTGCAATGATAGGAAACAAGGCCTAGGGTTCATACTTTCACTAGTGCAAGTCCTCTCAACAATAATAACATAACTGGATCACATAAATATCCCTCAACATGCAACAAAGAGTCACTCGCACTCCAAAGTCACTAATAGCAGAGAATGAACGAAGAGATTATGGTAGGGTAAGAAACCACCTCAAAGTTATTATTTCCAATCAATCCATTGGGCTATTCCTATAGGTGTCACAAACAGCCCGAGAGTTCATACTAGAATAACACCTTAAGACACAGATCAACCAAAACCCTAATGTCACCTAGATACTCCAATGTCACCTCAAGTATCTGTGGGTATGATTATACGATATGCATCACACAATCTCAGATTCATCTATTCAACCAACACAAAGGACCTCAAAGAGTGCCGCAAAGTTCTACCGGAGAATCACGACGAAAACGTGTGCCAACCCCTATGCATAGGTTCATGGGCGGAACCCGCAAGTTGATCACCAAACAAGTGAATCACGTGGTATCCCATTGTCACCACAGATACGCACGGCAAGACATACATCAAGTGTTCTCAAATCTTTAAAGACTCAATCCGATGAGATAACTCCAAACGGGAAACTCAATCCATTACAAGAGAGTAGAGGGGGGAAGAAACATCATAGGATCCAACTATAATAGCAAAGCTCGCGATACATCAAGATCATGCCAAATCAAGAACACGAGAGAGAGAGAGAGAGATCAAACACATAGCTACTGGTACATACCCTCAGCCCCGAGGGAGAACTACTCCCTCCTCGTCATGGAGAGCACCGGGATGATGAAGATGGCCACCGGAGAGGGATTTCCCCCTCCGGCAGGGTGCCGGAATGGGTCTAGATTGGCTTTCGGTGGCTACGGAGGCTTTTGGCGGCAGAACTCACGATCTATTGTGTTCTGATGTTTTTAGGGTATATGGAGATATATAGGCGGAAGAAGTACATCAGGGGGGCCACGAGGGGCCCACGAGGGTGGAGGGCGCGCCCCCCTACCTCGTGGCCTCCTCGAAGGTCCCCTGACGTGCACTCCAAGTCTTCTGGGCTTCTTTCCTTCCAAAAATGAGTTCCGTGAAGTTAGGTCCTCTTGATGATGTTTGATACGTCTCCAACGTATCTATAATTTTTGATTGCTCCATGCTATATTATCTACTATTTTGGACTATATTGGGCTTTATTTTCCACTTCTATATTATTTTTGGGACTAACCTATTAACCGGAGGCCCAGCCCAGAATTGATGTTTTTTGCCTGTTTTAGGGTTTCGAAGAAAAGGAATATCAAACGGAGTCCAAACGGAATGAAACCTTCGGGAATGTGATTTTCTCACCGAATACAACTCAGGAGACTTGGACCCTACGTCAAGACAATTAACAGGAGGTCACGAGGTAGGGGGCGCGCCTACCCCCCAGGTGCGCCCCCACCCTCGTGGGCCCCTGTTGCTCCACCGACGTACTTCTTCCTCCTATATATATCCACGTACCCCCAAACGATCAGATACGGAGCCAAAAACCTAATTCCACCGCCGCAACTTTCTGTATCCATGAGATCCCATCTTGGGGCATGTTCCGGAGTTCCGTCGGAAGAGGGCCATCATCACGGAGGGCTTCTACATCATCATAGCCTCTCCGATGAAGTGTGAGTAGTTTACCTCAGACCTTCGGGTCCATAGTTAGTAGCTAGATGGCTTCTTCTCTCTCTTTGAAAATGTCAAAAGTATGAAACAATTGCTTGGCTTGTCATCGGGGTTGTGCATGATTTAAATACTTTGTGTGGTGAAGATAGAGCATAGCCAGACTATATGATTTTGTAGGGATAGCTTTCTTTGGCCATGTTATTTTGAGAAGACATAATTGCTTTGTTAGTATGCTTGAAGTATTATTATTTTCATTTCAACGTGAACTTTTGTCTTGAATCTTTTGGATCTGAATATTCATACCACAATTAAGAAGATTTACATTGAAATTATGCCAAGTAGCACTCCGCATCAAAAATTCTGTTTTTATCATTTACCTACTCGAGGACGAGCAGGAATTAAGCTTGGGGATGCTTGATACGTCTCCAACGTATCTATAATTTTTGATTGCTCCATGCTATATTATCTACTGTTTTGGACTATATTGGGCTTTATTTTCCACTTTTATATTATTTTTGGGACTAACCTATTAACCGGAGGCCCAGCCCAGAATTGTTGTTTTTTGCCTGTTTTAGGGTTTCGAAGAAAAGGACTATCAAACGGAGTCCAAACGGAACGAAACCTTCGGGAACGTGATTTTCTCACCGAATACAACTCGGGAGACTTGGACCCTACGTCAAGACAATTAACAGGAGGTCACGAGGTAGGGGGGCGCGCCTGCCCCCCCCCCAGGCGCTCCCCCACCCTCGTGGGCCCCCTGTTGCTCCACTGACGTACTTCTTCCTCCTATATATATCCACGTACCCCCAAAAGATCAGATACGGAGCCAAAAACTTAATTCCACCGCCGCAACTTTCTGTATCCACGAGATCCTATCTTGGGGCCTGTTTTGGAGCTCCGCCGGAGGGGGCATCGATCACGGAGGGCTTCTACATCACCATCCAAGCCTCTCCGATGAAGTGTGAGTAGTTCACCTCAGACCTACGGGTCCATAGTTAGTAGCTAGATGGCTTCTTCTCTCTTTTTGGATCTCAATACAATGTTATCCCCCTCTCTTGTGGAGATCTATTCTATGTAATCTTGTTTTTGCGGTGTGTTTGTTGAGACAGGTGAATTGTGGGTTTATGATCAAGTCTATCTATGAATAATATTTGAATCTTCTCTGAATTCTTTTATGTATGATTGGTTATCTTTGCAAGTCTCTTCGAATTATCAGTTTGGTTTGGCCTACTAGATCGGTAGTTCTTGCCATGGGAGAAGTGCTTAGCTTTGGGTTCGATCTTGCGGTGTCCTTTCCTAGTGACAGAAGGGGCAGCAAGGCACGTATTGTATTGTTGCCATCGAGGATAACAAGATGGGGTTTTTATCATATTGCATGAAACTATCCCTCTACATCATGTCATCTTGCTTAAGGCGTTACTCTGTTTTTAACTTAATACTCTAGATGCATGTTGGATAGCGGTCGATGAGTGGAGTAATAGTAGTAGATGCAGAGAATCGTTCGTCTACTTGTCACGGACGTGATGCCTATATACATGATCAACCTAGATATTCTCATAACTATGCTCAATTCTGTCAATTGCTCAACAGTAATTTGTTCACCCACCGTAGAATACTTATGCTCTTGAGAGAAGCCACTACTAGTGAAACCTATGGCCCCCGGGTCTCTTTCTCATCATATTAATCTCCATCACTTTATTATTGCTTTTCTTTTACTTTGCCTTTTACTTTTTACTTTGCATCTCTATACCAAAAATACCAAAAATATTATTTATCATCTTTATCAGATCTCACTTTCGTAAGTGACCGTGAAGGGATTGACAACCCCTAAGCGCGTTGGTTGCGTTGAGCTATTGTTTTTGTGTAGGTACAAGGGACTTGGGCGTAGCCTCCTACTGGATTGATACCTTGGTTCTCAAAAACTGAGGGAAATACTTACGCTACTTTGCTGCATCATCCTCTCCTCTTCGGGGAAATCCAACGTAGTGCTCAAGAGGTAGCAAGAAGAATTTCTGGCGCCGTTGCCGGGGAGTCTGCGCAAAAGTCAACATACCAGTACCCATCACAATTCCTATCTCCCGTGTTACATTATTTGCCATTTGCCTCTCGTTTTCCTCTCCCCCACTTCACCCTTGCCGTTTTATTCGCCTCCTCTTTTGTTTGCCTTCTTCCCGTATGTATCCTTGTTTGTGTTTCCATGTGCCTTATATTTGCTTGCATCTTTGCTTGCTAAAAAACTATTGATATGGATCCACTTAAAGTGTTCTACTTAGATCATCTTCGATCCTTATGTGCTCGTGCTGAAACCCCAACTAGCCTAGTTGATGGGAAATCTTTAGATGAGCATGCTCATTTTTTGCGTCATCGTTTGACTGAAAAAGGGAAGCTCTTATGGTATCATATAAATAGTTTGCTATCTATGCTTGGAATCTTTGTGAAATTTGTGATTTTACTTGTTGCTCTAAGAACCCTAAAAACACCTTCCCTACCTATGTGAGTTCAATGATAATGAAATCTTATCTTCTTATGCAAAGGGTGTTTATAGTTATTATGATATCGAACAAATTGAAGAATTTGTCATTTTTAAGGGTGCTCATGAAGTTGCTTCTTTGATTGAAAAGTATGATTTTACTCTAAATAAATCTGAAAATTCCGTCATACTTAAATATTGCAATGAAAACTTTTCTCATAATGTCTATGTCCAAGAATTTATTGAAAGAATGAACGTTGCTTTGGAAGAAAATAATAATATGCATGAATCTATAGATAATGATGATTCCGATGATTTTGTTGAAATATCCCTTGATGAACATGATGCCTGCTATTCTTGTGGCCATGATGCCAATATTTATGAAGATAAATTTGCTATAGTTCCTTATGTTAAACATGAGATCGTTGCTATTGCACCCATACTTGATAGTTCCTTATATGAAAAGCATGATTGCAATGATGTTATTATAAATTCTCTTAGTGTCAATTGTGTTAATGATATGCAAAACCCTAAGCTTGGGGATGCTAGTTTTGCTATGACTACTATTTGTTGCAATGATCATGATTTGGGTGATTCTACTTTTGATCTTGAAAATTTATTTAAGCCCCATGATCAATATGAGATTGATAATAGTGTTTGCAATATTATTGAAAGTGGGTTTGGAGAGGTCATGACTTTAGTTAATGTTAATCCCACTATTTTGGAAGAGTTTCAACTTTGCATACATGTGGATCTTGTTAAGAATATGTTTTGTGATAGCTATATTGTTGAATTTGCTTATGATCCTACATGTAATTATTATGAGAGAGTAAAATATGGTGGTAGAAACTTTCATGTTACTAAATTACCTCTCGTTATGTTGAGATTGCTACTGTTTCTTTCCGCTTCCTTGCATATGCTAGTTTTTGCTTGCCTTGATAATTTGTTTGCCTATAAGATGCCTATGCATAGGAAGTATGTTAGACTTAGATGTGTTTGTCACGTGTTTTATGATGCTCTCTTTGTGCTTCAATTCTTGTCTTTCATGTGAGCATCATTGAAATATTATGCCTAGCTATAAGGCTTTAAAGAAAAGCGCTTGTTGGGAGACAACCCAATATTTTTCCTTGCTGTTATTTAATAAATAATTTTTCTAGCCTCTGTTTTGGTTGTGTTTTTTGTGTTTAATTAGTGTTTGTGCCAAGTAGAACCGTTGGGAAGACTTGGGGAAAGTCTTGTTGAACTTGCTGTAAAAAAACAGAAACTTTAGCGCTCACGAGAACTGCTGTAATTTTTATTTGTAAAGTGTTATTTAGTTAATTATTTTTTTCAGATGATTAATAGATAAATTCCTCACGTCCAGCAATTTATTTTATAATTTTTGGGGTTTCAGATCTTGCGCTAGCTACAGATTACTACAGACTGTTCTGTTTTTGACAGATTCTGTTTTTCGTGTGTTGTTTGCTTATTTTGATGAATCTATGGCTAGTAAAATAGTTTATAAACCATAGAGAAGTTGTAATACAGTAGGTTTAACACCAATATAAATAAAGAATGAGTTCATTACAGTACCTTGAAGTGATCTTTTATTTTCTTTCGCTAACGGAGCTCACAAGATTTTCTACTTTAAGTTTTGTGTTGTGAAGTTTTCAAGTTTTGGGTAAAGATTTGATGGATTGTGGAACAAGGAGTGGCAAGAGACTAAGCTTGGGGATGCCCATATCACCCCCAAGATAATCTAAGGACACCTAAAAGCCAAAGCTTGGGGATGCCCCGCAAGGCATCCCCTCTTTCATCTACTTCTATCGTAACTTTACTTGGAGCTATATTTTTATTCACCACATGATATGTGTTTTGCTTGGAGCGTCTTTTATGATTTGATTATTTGCTTTTTAATCTACCACAATCATCCTTGCTGTACACACCTTTTGAGAGAGCCATATATAATTTGGAATTTGATAGAATACTCTATGTGCTTCACTTATATCTTTTGAGCTTTATAGTTTTGCTCTATGTTCTTCACTTATATCTTTTAGAGCACGGTGGTGGATTTGTTTTATAGAAACTATTTGATCTCTCATGCCTCACTTAGATTATTTTGAGAGTCTTTAATAGCATGGAAATTTTCTTAATAATAATATGCTTGGTATTCAAGATTTGTAGAACTTTCTTTTGAGTGCATTGAATACTAAGAAAAGATTGATGCTTGATAATTGTTTTGAGATATGAAGATGGTGATATTAGAGTCATGCTAGTTGAGTAGTTGTGAAATTGAGAAATACTTGTGTTAAAGTTTGTGATTCCCGTAGCATGCACGTATGGTGAACCGTTATGTGATGAAGTCGGAGCATGATTTATTTATTGATTGTCTTCCTTATGAGTGGCGGTCGGGGACGAGCGATGGTCTTTTCCTACCAATCTATCCCCCTAGGAGCATGTGCGTAATACTTTGCTTTGATAACTTCTAGATTTTTGCAATAAGTATATGAGTTCTTTATGACTAATGTTGAGTCCATGGATTATATGCACTTTCCTTCCTTCCACCATTGCTAGCCTCTCTAATACCGCGCACCTTTCGCCGGTATCATACACCCACCATATACCTTCCTCAAAACAGCCACCATACCTACCTATCATGGCATTTCCATAGCCATTCCGAGATATATTGCCATGCAACTTTCCACCGTTCCTATGACACGCTCCATCATTGTCATATTGCTAGCATGATCATGTAGCTGACATCGTATTTGTGGCAAAGCCACCGTTCATAATTCTTTCATACATGTCACTCTTGATTCATTGCATATCCCGGTACACCGCCGGAGGCATTCACATAGAGTCATACCTTGTTCTAAGAATTGAGTTGTAATTGTTGAGTTGTAAGAAAAAAAAAGTGTGATGATCATCATTTTTAGAGCATTGTCCCAAGTGAGAAAAAGGATGATGGAGACTATGATTCCCCCACAAGTCGGGATGAGACTTCCGACGAAAAATAATTAAAAAAGAGGCTAAAAAAAGAGAAGGCCCAAACAAAAAAATGAGAGAAAAAGAGAGAAGGGACAATGTTACTATCCTTTTACCACACTTGTGAATCAAAGTAGCACCTTGATCTTCATAGTAGAGAGTCTCTCATGTTATCACTTTCATATACTAGTGGGAATTTTTTATTATAGAACTTGGCTTGTATATTCCAATGATGGGCTTCCTCAAAATGCCCTAGGTCTTCGTGAGCAAGCGAGTTGGATGCACACCCACTTAGTTTCTTTTGTTGAGCTTTCATATACTTATAGCTCTAGTGCATCCGTTGCATGGCAATCCCTACTCACTCACATTGATATCTATTGATGGGCGTCTCCATAGCCCGTTGATACGCCTAGCTAATGTGAGACTATCTTTCCCTCTTTTTGTCTTCTCCACAACCACCATTCTATTCCACATATAGTGCTATATCCATGGCTCACGCTCATGTATTGCGTGAAGATCGAAAAAGTTTTGAAAATGTCAAAAGTATGAAACAATTGCTTGGCTTGTCATCGGGGTTGTGCATGATTTAAATACTTTGTGTGGTGAAGATAGAGCATAGCCAGACTATATGATTTTGTAGGGATAGCTTTCTTTGGCCATGTTATTTTGAGAAGACATAATTGCTTTGTTAGTATGATTGAAGTATTATTATTTTTATTTCAACATGAACTTTTGTCTTGAATCTTTTGGATCTGAATATTCATACCACAATTAAGAAGATTTACATTGAAATTATGCCAAGTAGCACTCCGCATCAAAAATTCTGTTTTTATCATTTACCTACTCAAGGACGAGCAGGAATTAAGCTTGGGGATGCTTGATACGTCTCCAACGTATCTACAATTTTTGATTGCTCCATGCTATATTATCTACTATTTTGGACTATATTGGGCTTTATTTTCCACTTATATATTATTTTTGGGACTAACCTATTAACCGGAGGTCCAGCCCAGAATTGATGTTTTTTGCCTGTTTTAGGGTTTCGACGAAAAGGAATATCAAACGGAATGAAACCTTCGGGAACGTGATTTTCTGACCGAATATAACTCAGGAGACTTGGACCCTACGTCAAAACAATTAACACGAGGTCACGAGGTAGGGTGCGCGCCTGCCCCCCCCCCAGGCGCGCCCCCCACCCTCGTGGGCCCCCTATTGCTCCACCGATGTACTTCTTCCTCCTATATATATCCACGTACCCCCAAACGATCAGATACGGAGCCAAAAACCTAATTCCACCACCGCAACTTTCTGTATCCACGAGATCCCATCTTGGGGCCTGTTCCGGAGCTACGCCGGAGGGGGCATCGATCACGGAGGGCTTCTACATCATCATCCAAGCCTCTCCGATGAAGTGTGAGTAGTTCACCTCAGACCTACGGGTCCATAGTTAGTAGCTAGATGGCTTCTTCTCTCTTTTTGGATCTCAATACAATGTTATCCCCCTCTCTTGTGGAGATCTATTCTATGTAATCTTGTTTTTGCGGTGTGTTTGTTGAGACAGGTGAATTGTGGGTTTATGATCAAGTCTATCTATGAATAATATTTGAATCTTCTCTGAATTCTTTTATGTATGATTGGTTATCTTTGCAAGTCTCTTCGAATTATCAGTTTGGTTTGGCCTACTAGATCGGTTGTTCTTGCCATGGGAGAAGTGCTTAGCTTTGGGTTCGATCTTGCGGTGTCCTTTCCTAGTGACAGAAGGGGCAGCAAGGCACGTATTGTATTGTTGCCATCGAGGATAACAAGATGGGGTTTTTATCATATTGCATGAAACTATCCCTCTATTGCTTAAGGCGTTACTCTGTTTTTAACTTAATACTCTAGATGCATGCTGGATAGCGGTCGATGAGTGGAGTAATAGTAGTAGATGCAGAATCGTTTCGGTCTACTTGTCTCGGACGTGATGCCTATATACATGATCATACCTAGATATTCTCATAACTATGCTCAATTTTGTCAATTGCTCAACAGTAATTTGTTCACCCACCGTAGAATACTTATGCTCTTGAGAGAAGCCACTAGTGAAACCTATGGCCCCCGGGTCTCTTTCTCATCATATTAATCTCCATCACTTTATTATTTCTTTGCCTTTACTTTGCCTTTTACTTTTTACTTTGCATCTCTATACGAAAAATACCAAAAATATTATTTATCATCTCTATCAGATCTCACTTTCGTAAGTGACCGTGAAGGGATTGACAACCCCTAAGCGTGTTGGTTGCGTTGAGCTATTGTTTTTGTGTAGGTACAAGGGACTTGGGCGTAGCCTCCTACTGGATTGATACCTTGGTTCTCAAAAACTGAGGGAAATACTTACGCTACTTTGCTGCATCATCCTCTCCTCTTCGGGGAAATCCAACGCAGTGCTCAAGAGGTAGCAATGTTCTCCCCAGCTACGCCAAATCTGGAGGCACCTTTAGGAGGCCAATTTTTAGGTACGACAAGCACGTGTTCACCCATGTAATGACGTTCCCCTGTGTCAAGCAGCCGCCTAGTGGTCAGAAGGATGCCTACTACGCCCTCCATCACATGCGGGCGATCGTACGGGACCATAATCACCTTCTGCTACCAAATAGTCTCAAAGATTGGGCCGCATGCTTGTCGACAATCCAGGACGCGGACCTCAGATAAGAATTCTTTCGCATCCAGTCGGAGTTTGCGGAAATCATCCATCAAGATGTCCTTCGAACCTTGATACGTCTCCAACGTATCTATAATTTTTGATTGTTCCATGCTATATTATATCCTGTTTTGGACATTATTGAGCTTTATTATACACTTTTATATTATTTTTGGGACTAACCTATTAACCGGAGGCCCATCCCAGAATTGTTGTTTTTTTGCCTATTTCAGAGTTTCGCAGAAAAAGAATATCAAACGGAGTCCAAACGGAATGAAACCTTCGGGAACGTGATTTTCGGAACGAACATGATCCAAAGGACTTGGACCCTACGTCAAGCAATCAACCAGGTAGGCACGAGGTAGGGGGCGCGCCTACCCCCCAGGCGCGCCCTCCACCCTCGTGGGGCCCACGTTGCTCCATCGACGTACTCCTTCCTCCTATATATACCTACGTGCCCCCAAACTACCAGATACGGAGCCAAAACCCTAATTCCACCGCCGTAACATTCTGTACCCATGAGATCCCATCTTGGGGCCTTTTCTGGAGCTCTGCCGGAGGGGGTATCGATCACGGAGGGCTTCTACATCAACACCATAGCCTCTCCGATGAAGTGTGAGTAGTTTACTACAGACCTACGGGTCCATAGTTATTAGCTAGATGGCTTCTTCTCTCTTTTTAGATCTCAATACAAAGTTCTCCCCCTCTCTTGTGGAGATCTATTCGATGTAATCTTCTTTTGTGGTGTGTTTGTTGTGACCGATGAATTGTGGGTTTATGATCAAGTTTATCTATGAACAATATTTGAATCTTCTCTGAATTCTTTTATGTATGATTGGTTATCTTTGCAAGTATCTTCGAATTATCAGTTTGGTTTGGCCTACTAGATTGATCTTTCTTGCAATGGGAGAAGTGCTTAGCTTTGGGTTCAATCTTGCGGTGTCCTTTCCCAATGACAGTAGGGGCAGCAAGGCACGTATTGTATTGTTTCCATCGAGGATAACAAGATGGGGTTTATGAAGGAAATATGCCCTAGAGGCAATAATAAAGTTATTATTTATTTCCTTATATCATGATAAATGTTTATTATTCATGCTATAATTGTATTAACCGGAAACATAATACATGTGTGAATACATAGACAAACAGATTGTCACTAGTATGCCTCTACTTGACTAGCTCGTTGATCAAAGATGGTTATGTTTCCTAACCATATACATGAGTTATCATTTGATTAACGAGGTCACATCATTAGGAGAATGATGTGATTGACATGACCCATTCCGTTAGCTTAGCACCCGATCGTTTAGTATGTTGCTATTGCTTTCTTCATGACTTATACATGTTCCTATGACTATGAGATTATGCAACTCCCGTTTACCAGAGGAACACTTTGTGTGCTACCAAACGTCACAACATAACTGGGTGATTATAAAGGTGCTCTACAGGTGTCTCCAAAGGTACTTGTTGGGTTGGCGTATTTTGAGATTAGGATTTGTCACTCCGATTGTCGGAGAGGTATCTCTGGGCCCTCTCGGTAATGCACATCACTTAAGCCTTGCAAGCATTGCAACTAATGAGTTAGTTGCGGGATGATGTATTACAGAACGAGTAAAGAGACTTGTCGGTAACGAGATTGAACTAGGTATTGAGATACCGACGATCGAATCTCGGGCAAGTAACATACCGATGACAAAGGGAACAACGTATGTTGTTATGCGGTTTGACCGATAAAGATCTTCGTAGAATATGTGGGAGCCAATATGAACATCCAGGTTTCGCTATTGGTTATTGACCGGAGACATGTCTCGATCATGTCTACATAGTTCTCGAACCCGTAGGGTCCGCACGCTTAACGTTTTGATGACGGTTATATTATGAGTTTATATGTTTTGATGTACCGAAGGTTGTTCGGAGTCCCGGATGTGATCCCGGACATGACGAGGAGTCTCGAAATGGTCGAGACATGAAGATTGATATATTGGAAGCCTATGTTTGGATATCGGAAGTGTTCCGGGTGAAATCGGGATTTTACCGGAGTACCGGGAGGTTACCGGAACCCCCCGGGGGCTTAATGGGCCTACATGGGCCTTAGTGGAAATAGAGGGCAGCAAGGGGAGTGTGGGGCGCGCCCCCCAAGGCCCAAACCGAATTGGTTTAGGGCAAGGGAGGTCGGCCCCCTCTTTCCTTCTCCCCTCTCCCTTTCCTTCCCCCTCTCCTACTCCTACTAGGAATAAGAGGAGTCCTACTCCTAGTGGGAGTAGGACTCCCCCTTGGCGCGCCTCTCCCTGGCCGGCCGCCTCCTCCCCTTGCTCCTTTATATACGGGGGCAGGGGGCACCCCATAGACACAACAATTGATCAAGTTGATCTTTTAGCCGTGTGCGGTGCCCCCCTCCACCATAGTCCACCTCGATAATACTGTAGCAGTGCTTAGGCGAAGCCCTGCATCGGTAGAACATCAACATCGTCACCACGCCTCGTGCTGACAAAACTCTCCCTCAACACTCGGCTGGATCGGAGTTCGAGGGACATCATCGGGCTAAACGTGTGCTGAACTCGGAGGTGTCGTGCGTTCAGTACTTGATCGGTCGGATCGTGAAGACGTACGACTACATCAACCGCGTTGTGCTAACGCTTCCGCTTTCGGTCTACGAGGGTACATGGACAACACTCTCCCCTCTCGTTGTTGTGCATCACCATGATCTTGCGTGTGCGTAGGAATTTTTTTGAAATTACTACGTTCCCCAACAGTTTATATCATATTGCATGAGTTTACCCCTCTACATCATGTCATCTTGCTTAAAGCGTTACTCTGTTCTCTTGAACCTAATACTCTAGATGCATGCTGGATAGCAGTCGATGTGTGGAGTAATAGTAGTAGATGCAGGCAGGAGTCGGTCTACTTGTCTCGGACGTGATGCCTATATACATGATCATACCTAGATATTCTCATAACTATGCTCAATTCTGTCAATTGCTCAACAGTAATTTGTTCACCCACCGTAATACTTATGCTCTCGAGAGAAGCCTCTAGTGAAACCTATGGCCCCCGGGTCTATTTTCCATCATATTAATCTTCCAATACTTAGTTATTTCCTTTGCCATTTATTTTACTTGCATCTTTATTTCTCTTTATCATAAAAATACCAAAAATATTATCTTATCATATCTATCAGATCTCACTCTCGTAGGTGACCGTGAAGGGATTGACAACCCCTTTATCGCGTTGGTTGTGAGGAGTTTATTTGTTTGTGTAGGTGTGAGGGACTCGTGCGTGGCCTCCTACTGCTCTACTGCATCACCCTTTCCTCTTCAAGGGAAAACAAACGCAGTGCTCAAGAGGTAGCAAGATGGATTTCTGGCGCCGTTGCCGGGGAGTCTACGCAAAAGTCAACATACCAAGTACCCATCACAAACCCTTATCTCCCGCATTACATTATTTGCCATTTGCCTCTCGTTTTCCTCTCCCCCACTTCACCCTTGCCTTTTTATTCGCCCTCTCTCTCCATCCTCCCTCTCTTTCTCTATTCGCCTCTTTTTGCCCGTTTCTTGTTTGCTTGTGTGTTGGATTGCTTGCTTGTCACAATGGCTCAAGATAATACCAAATTGTGTGACTTTACCAATACCAACAACAATGATTTTATTAGCACTCCGATTTCTCCTCTTAGCGATGCTGAATCTTGTGAAATTAATGCTGCCTTGCTAAATCTTGTCATCAAAGATCCGTTTTCCGACCTTCCTAGTGAACATGCCGCTACCCATCTAAACAACTTCGTTGATTTGTGTGATATGCAAAAGAAGAAAGATGTGGATAATGATATTGTTAAATTGAAGCTATTCCCGTTTTCGCTTAGAGATCGTGCTAAAGCTTGGTTTTCGTCTTTGCCTAAAAATAGTATTGATTCGTGGAATAAGTGCAAAGATGCTTTTATCTCTAAGTATTTTCCTCCCACTAAGGTCATCTCTCTTAGAAATGATATTATGAATTTTAAGCAACTTGATCATGAACATGTTTCACAAGCTTGGGAGAGGATGAAATTAATGATACGTAATTGCCCTACACATGGTTTGAATTTGTGGATGATTATACAAAAAAATTATGCTGGATTGAATTTTGCTTCTAGAAATCTTTTAGATTCGGCCATGGGAGGCACTTTTATGGAAATCACTTTAGGAGAAGCTACTAAACTCCTAGATAATATTATGGTTAATTATTCTCAATGGCACACTGAAAGATCTACTAATAAGAAAGTGCATGCGATAGAAGAAATTAATGTTTTGAGTGGTAAGATGGATGAACTTATGAAATTATTTGCTAATAAAAGTGTTTCTTCTGATCCTAATGATATGCCTTTGTCTACTTTGATTGAGAATAATAATGAATCTTTGGATGTGAATTTTGTTGGTAGGAATAATTTTGGTAACAACGCGTATAGAGGAAACTTTAATCCTATGCCGTATCCTAGTAATTCCGCTAATAATTATGGTAATTCCTACAACAATTCTTATGGAAATTTTAATAAGATGCCCTCTTATTTTGAATCTAATATTAAAGAATTTATTACCTCACAAAAGAATTTCAATGCTTTGATTGAAGAAAAATTGCTTAAGATTGATGAGTTGGCTAGGAACGTTGATAGAATTTCTCTTGATGTTGATTCTTTGAAGCTTAGATCTATTCCTCCTAAGCATGATATCAATGAGTCTCTCAAAGCCATGAGAATTTCCATTGATGAGTGCAAAGAAAGAACCGCTAGGATGCGTGCAAAGAAAGATTGCTTTATAAAAGCGTGTTCTTCTAGTTTCCATGATAATAAAGATGAAGATCTAAAAGTTATTGATGTGTCCCCTATTAAATCTTTGTTTTGTAATATGAATCTTGATAATGATGGGACTGAATATGATCCACCTTTACCTATAAGGCGTTCCAAAAATTCGGAGTCTTTAGATCTTGATGCTAAAATTATTAAAAGTGGGATTGAAGAAGTCAAAACTTTAAATATTAATGAACCCACTATTTTGGATTTCAAGGAATTTAATTATGATAATTGCTCTTTGATAGATTGTATTTCGTTGTTGCAATCCGAGCTAAATTCTCCTCATGCTTATAGTCCAAATAAAGCCTTTACCAAACATATCGTTGATGCTTTGATGCAATCTTATGAAGAAAAACTTGAGTTGGAAGTTTCTATCCCTAGAAAACTTTATGATGAGTGGGAACCTACTATTAAAATTAAGATTAAAGATCATGAGTGCTATGCTTTCTGTGATTTGGGTACTAGTGTTTCCACGATTCCAAAGACTTTGTGTGATTTGCTAGGTTTCCGTGATTTTGATGATTGCTCTTTAAACTTGCACCTTGCGGATTCCACTATTAAGAAACCTATGGGAAGAATTAATTATGTTCTTATTGTTGAAAATAGGAATTATGTGCTCGTGGATTTTATTGTTCTTGACATAGATTGCAATCCTTCATGTCCTATTATTCTTGGTGGACCTTTCCTTAGAACGATTGGTGCAATTATTGATATGAAGGAAGGGAATATTAGATTCCAATTTCTGTTAAGGAAAGGCATGGAACACTTCCCTAGAAAGAAAATTAAATTACCTTATGAATCTATTATGAGATCCACTTATAGATTGCCTTCCAAAGATGGCAATACCTAAATCTATCCTCGCTTTTATGCCTAGCTAGGGGCGTTAAACGATAGCGCCTGTTGGGAGGCAACCCAATTTTATTTTTATTCCTTATTTTTTTGCTCCTGTTTATTAATAAATAATTTATCTAGCCTCTGTTTTGTTTGTGTTTTTTGTGTTTAATTAGTGTTTGTGCCAAGTAGAACCATTGGGAAGACTTGGGGGAAGTCTTTTTAATCTTGCTGTAAAAAACAGAAACTTTAGCGCTCACGAGAACTGCTGAAATTTTTATTTGGGAATTGATATTTAGTTAATTCTTTTTGCAGATGATTAATAGATAATTCCTCACTTCCAGCAATTTATTTTAGAATTTTTGGGGTTCCATATCTTGCGTTAGCTACAGATTACTACAGACTGTTCTGTTTTTGACAGATTCTGTTTTTTGTGTGTTGTTTGCTTATTTTGATAGAATCTATGGCTAGTAAAATAGTTTATAAACCGTAGAGAAGTTGGAATACAGTAGGTTTAACACCAATATAAATATAGAATGAGTTCATTACAGTACCTTGAAGTGGTGTTTTGTTTTCTTTCGCTAACAAAGCTCACGAGATTTTCTACTTTAAGTTTTGTGTTGTGAAGTTTTCAAGTTTTGGGTAAAAGATTTGATGGATTATGGAACAAGGAGTGGCAAGAGCCTAAGATTGGGGATGCCCATGGCACCCCAAGATAATCTAAGGACACCTAAAAGCCAAAGCTTGGGGATGCCCCGGAAGGCATCCCCTCTTTCGTCTACTTCTATCGGTAACTTTACTTGGAGCTATATTTTTATTTACCACATGATATGTGTTTTTCTTGGAGCGTCTTGTATTATTTGAGTCTTTATTTGTTAGTTTTACACAATCATCATTGATGCACACACCTGTTGGGGAACGTAGCATAAATTCAAAATTTTCCTACGTGTCACCAAGATCAATCTATGGAGTCATCTAGCAACGAGGGAGGAGTGGATCTACATACCCTTGTAGATCGCGCGCGGAAGCGTTCAAGAGAACGGGGTTGATGGAGTTGTACTCGTCGTGATCCAAATCACCGATGATCCTAGCGCCGAACGGACGGCACCTCTGCGTTCAACACACGTACGGAGCAGCGACGTCTCCTCCTTCTTGATCCAGCAAGGGGGGAGGAGAGGTTGATGGAGATCCAACAACACGACGGCGTGGTGGTGGAAGTAGCGGGATTCCAACAGGGCTTCGCCAAGCGCTGCGGGAGGAGGGAGATGTGTCATGGGAGGGAGAGGGAGGCGCCAGGGCTTAGGTATGGTTGCCCTCCCTTCCCCCCACTATATATAGGGCCAAGGGAGAGGGGGGAGGCGCAGCCTTGGCCCTTCCTCCAAGGAAGGGTGCGGCCAGGGAGGAGTCCCTCCTCCCCAAGGCACCTCGGAGGTGCCTTCCCCCTTTAGGACTCTTCCTTTCCCTTGATTCTTGGCACATGGGCCTCTTGGGGCTGGTGCCCTTGGCCCATATAGGCCAAGGCGCACCCCCTACAGCCCATGTGGCCCCCCGGGGCAGGTGGCCCCACCCGGTAGACCCCCGGGACCCTTCCGGTGGTCCCGGTACAATACCGGTGACTCCGAAACTTGTCCGGATGGCCGAAATAGCACTTCCTATATATAATTCTTTACCTCCGGACCATTCCGGAACTCCTCGTGACGTCCGGGATCTCATCCAGGACTCCGAACAACTTTCGGGTTACCGCATACTAATATCTCTATAACCCTAGCGTCACCGAACCTTAAGTGTGTAGACCCTACGGGTTCGGGAGACATGCAGACATGACCGAGATGACTCTCCGGTCAATAACCAACAGCGGGATCTGGATACCCATGTTGGCTCCCACATGTTCCACGATGATCTCATCGGATGAACCACGATGTCAAGGACTTAATCAATCCCGTATACAATTCCCTTTGTCTAGCGGTACGATACTTGCCCGAGATTCGATCGTCGGTATCCCGATACCTTGTTCAATCTCGTTACCGGCAAGTCTCTTTACTCGTTCCGTAACACATCATCCCGTGATCAACTCCTTGATCACATTGTGCACATTATGATGATGTCCTACCGAGTGGGCCCAGAGATACCTCTCCGTCACACGGAGTGACAAATCCCATTCTCAATTCGTGCCAACCCAACAGACACTTTCGGAGATACCCGTAGTGCACCTTTATAGTCACCCAGTTACGTTGTGACGTTTGGCACACCCAAAGCACTCCTACGGTATCCGGGAGTTGCACAATCTCATGGTCTAAGGAAATGATACTTGACATTAGAAAAGCTTCAGCGAACGAACTACACGATCTTTGTGCTAGGCTTAGGATTGGGTCTTGTCCATCACATCATTCTCCTAATGATGTGATCCCGTTATCAATGACATCCAATGTCCATGGTCAGGAAACCGTAACCATCTATTGATCAACGAGCTAGTCAACTAGAGGCTTACTAGGGACATGGTGTTGTCTATGTATCCACACATGTATCTGAGTTTCCTATCAATACAATTCTAGCATGGATAATAAACGATTATCATGAACAAGGAAATATAATAATAACTAATTTATTATTGCCTCTAGGGCATATTTCCAACAACACCTTTTTGAGAGAGACACTCATGATTCGGAAATTGTTAGAATACTCTATGTACTTCACTCATATCTTTTGAGTTATATAGTTTTTGCTCTAGTGCTTCACTTATATCTTTTAGAGCACGTTGGTAGATTTGTTTTATGGAAACCATTGTTCTCTCATGCTTCACTTAGATTATTTTGATAGTCCTACAAAACAGCATGGTAATTTGCTTTAATTATGTTAGGCATTCAAGATTAATAATAAAATTTTCTTATGAGTGTGTTGAATACTATGAGAAGTTTGAAACTTGATAATTGTTTTGAGATATGGAGATGGTGATATTAGAGTCATGCTTGTTGAGTTGTTGTGAATTTGAGAAATACTTGTGATAAAGTTTGTGATTTTCGTAGCATGCACGTATGGTGAACCGTTATATGATGAAGTCGGAGCATGATTTATTTATTGATTGTCTTCCTTATGAGTGGCGGTCGGGGACGAGCGATGGTCTTTTCCTACCAATCTATCCCCCTAGGAGCATGCGCGTAATACTTTGCTTTGATAACTTGTAGATTTTTGCAATAAGTATATGAGTTCTTTATGACTAATGTTGAGTCCATGGATCATATGCACTCTCACCCTTCCACCATTGCTAACCTCTCTAATACCACGCAACTTTCGCCGGTATCATACACCCACCATATACCTTCCTCAAAACAGCCACCATACCTACCTATCATGGAATTTCCATAGCCATTCCGAGATATATTTCCATGCAAAACTTACCACCGTTCTGTTTACTATGACACGCTCCATCATTGTCATATTGCTTTGCGTGATCATGTAGTTGACATTGTATTCGTGGCAAAGCCACCGTTCATAATTCTTTCATACATGTCACTCCTGATTCATTGCATATCCCGGCACACCGCTGGAGGCATTCACATAGAGTCATATTTTGTTCTAAGTATTGAGTTGTAATTGTTGAGTTGTAAGTAAATAAAAAAGTGTGATGATCATCATTTTTAGAGCATTGTCCCAAGTGAGGAAAGGATGATGGAGACTATGATTCCCCCACAAGTCGGGATGAGACTCCGGACTAAATAAATAATAATAATAATAATAATAATAATAATAATAATAAGAGTCCAAAAAAGGAGAGAAAAGGCCCAAATAAAAAAATGAGAGAAAAAGAGAGAAGGGACAATGCTATATCCTTTTACCACACTTATGCTTCAAAGTAACACCAAGATCTTCATAGAGAGTCTCCTATGTTATCACTTTCATATACTAGTGGGAATTTTTCATTATAGAACTTGGCTTGTATATTCCAATGATGGGCTTCCTTAAAATGCCCTAGGTCTTCATGAGCAAGCGAGTTGGATGCACACCCACTTAGTTCTTTTTGTTGAGCTTTCATATACTTATAGCTCTAGTGCATCTGTTGCATGGCAATCCCTACTCACTCACATTGATATCTATTAATGGGCATCTCCATAGCCCGTTGATACGCCTAGTTGATGTGAGACTATCTTCCCTTTTTGTCTTCTCCACAACCACCATTCTATTGCACCTATAGTGCTATGTCCATGGCTCGCGCTCATGTATTGCGTGAAGATTGAAAAAGTTTGAGAACACCAAAAGTATGAAACAATTGTTTGGCTTGTCATGGGGGTTGTGCATGATTTAAATACTTTGTGTGGTGAAGATGGAGCATAGCCAGACTATATGATTTTGTAGGGATAACTTTCTTTAGCCATGTTATTTTGAAGAGACATAATTGCTTAGTTAGTATGCTTGAAGTATTATTATTTCTATGTCAATATTGAACTTTTGTCTTGAATCTTTCGGATCTGAATATTCATACCACAATTAAGAGAATTACATTGAAATTATGCCAAGTAGCATTCCACATCAAAAATTCTGTTTTTATCATTTACTTACTCGAGGACGAGCAGGAATAAGCTTGGGGATGCTTGATACGTCTCCAACGTATCTATAATTTTTGATTTGTTTCATGCTATATTATATCCTGTTTTGGACATTATTGAGCTTTATTATACACTTTTATATTATTTTTGGGACTAACCTATTGATCGGAGGTCCAGCCCAGAATTGTTGTTTTTTTGCCTATTTCAGAGTTTCGCAGAAAAAGAATATCAAACGGAGTCCAAACGGAATGAAACCTTCGGAAACGTGATTTTCGGAACGAATATGATCCAGAGGACTTGGACCCTACATCAAGCAATCAACCAGGAAGGCACGAGGTACGGGGGCGCGCCTACCCCCCCCCCAAGCGCGCCCTCCACCCTCATGGGGCCCACGTTGCTCCACCGACATACTCCTTCCTCCTATATATACCTACGTACCCCCAAACTACCAGATACGGAGCCAAAACCCTAATTCCACCGCTGTAACTTTCTGTATCCATGAGATCCCATCTTGGGGCCTTTTCCGGAGCTCCGCCGAAGGGGGTATCGATCACGGAGGGCTTCTACATCAACACCATAGCCTCTCCGATGAAGTGTGAGTAGTTTACTTCAGACCTACGGGTCCATAGTTATTAGCTAGATGGCTTCTTCTCTCTTTTTGGATCTCAATACAAAGTTCTCCCCCTCTCTTGTGGAGATCTATTCAATGTAATCTTTTTTTGCGGTGTGTTTGTTGTGACCGATGAATTGTGGGTTTATGATCAAGTTTATCTATGAACAATATTTGAATCTTCTCTGAATTTTTTTATGTATGATTGGTTATCTTTGCAAGTCTCTTTGAATTATCAGTTTGGTTTGGCCTACTAGATTGATCTTTCTTGCAATGGGAGAAGTGCTTAGCTTTGGGTTCAATCTTGCGGTGTCCTTTCCCAGTGACAGTAGGGGCAGCAAGGCATGTATTGTATTGTTGCCATCGAGGATAACACGATGGGGTTTATATCATATTGCATGAGTTACCCCTCTACATCATGTCATCTTGCTTAAAGCGTTACTCTGTTCTCTTGAACTTAATACTCTAGATGCATGCTGGATAGCGGTCGATGTGTGGAGTAATAGTAGTAGATGCAGGCGGGAGTCAGTCTACTTGTCTCGGACATGATGCCTATATACATGATCATACCTAGATATTCTCATAACTATGCTCAATTCTGTTAATTGCTCAACAGTAATTTGTTCACCCACCGTAATACTTATACTCTCGAGAGAAGCCTCTAGTGAAACCTATGGCCCCTGGGTCTATTTTCCATCATATTAATCTTCCAATACTTAGTTATTTCCTTTGCCATTTATTTTACTTGCATCTTTATTTCTCTTTATCATAAAAATACCAAAAATATTATCTTATCATATCTATCAGATCTCACTCTCGTAGGTGACCGTGAAGGGATTGACAACCCCTTTATCATGTTGGTTGCGAGGAGTTTATTTGTTTGTGTAGGTGCGAGGGACTCATGCGTGGACTCCTACTGGATTGATACCCTGGTTCTCAAAAACTGAGGGAAATACTTACGCTGCTCTGCTGCATCACCCTTTCATCTTCAAGGGAAAACCAACATAGTGCTCAAGAGGTAGCATACCTCGGGGCAGTTCTACCTCAAATATCAACCGTCCAACAGTGAAATAGAAACAACGCTACAAATGCAGGCTGACAGTTCATGACCATCACGAAAGACGGCGGCTTCATCCACGCTCTGGTCTCTGAGTCGAGTCGAAAGTAGTGATGCTATGTAGTTCTGAAATATCGATTAGCTCATGTTGTAATTAAACTTTAATGAACTTGTATGTCTCTTTAGTTTGGACAGTCGTTCAACTTATATGTAATCGATACTATTTATTAGTAGGACCATGAATCGTGCTATTAATGTGTTGCTTTTCTCTTCCGATCCTTTTGTTGCATACTTATATATTGCTTATATATTGTCTGTGAATTGCTACTAACGTTTTGTTTGTCTAGTGCATAGAGATGTCGTCGTATGTCGTGTACAAGGGTAAGGTTTCCACAGTCTACGACGACTGGGAGGAGTGTCGGAGACAGGTTCACCGTTTCAGCGGTAACAGTTATAAAGGGTACACCACTAGGGCAGAGGCGGAAGCTAGATACGCGCGTTATCTAGCGGGAGAGAGGAGGGAGCGGAGGAGGAACCGAATGAAGACCAGTTTCATCGCGATGATGCTCATCGTAACCGCAGCTCTCTTCTATGTGATGGTAGTTTAAATGATCGATATCGACTTTGTAATGTGACGACAAACTCGCTACTCGCGGTCTCGAGACTTGTAATGTTCTAACTTTGTTCGGTATTTTGAATTTGGAGACTAATATGATGAATTGTATTCGGAGACTAATCTTCTATTGTATTCGATAAATCTGTTGTTTATATGTTGTGCTGTTTATATTATGTGCTGTAATGTATTTTATAACCTGTGCAAATATTAGAAAAGCAAAAAAAAATCCTAATATTCATAATAGTGGTGCACCTTGTTGAGCATTAGTGGCGCACCAGGGCTAAATACCAGTGGCGCATTACGGGGCATAGTAATGGCGCACTAGGGGCATACGTGAAGGTAAATATGGCCCCCTAGAAGGCATAGTAATGGCGCACTATTGGACATAGTAATGGCGCACTGCCAGGTGCGCCACTATTATCTGGTATACTAATGGCGCACTAGTATTTGTTACTAGTGGCGTGGTAATAGTGGCGCACCTATAGTGCGCCATTAATGGCTAAAATAGGTGCGCCACTAACAGGCCTTTTTCTAGTAGTGCCCGGCCGGGCATTCGGTGCCCGACAAGTCCTTGTCGCCATGTCCGGTCAGCCCCATTGAGGCGGTGGAGGTTGTTCCCTCCCTCCGGTCGCGTTGTGATCGCTCCCGTGGCCGTTGTTCCCTTTCCATCTCCAGGTCTCGTGTTGGCAGCTCCAGTGAGGCGGCGAGGGTTGCCCGGTAATCGTGGTGGCACACGCTGGTGGGCGGATGTTGGGGTGATGCATGTCGAAATGCCTAGGGCGGTGGTGGTGGTCGTGGACTGGGAGAAATTCATGTCGGCTTGCCCGGCAGCGATGCGGTGACGCCTGTGGGCGCCATCGATCCCTCCTGAGAGGCGTCAGATGTATCCCTTCCCCACCATTCCCCGTGTACTGGGGGAAACCCTAGAACTTGTTCGGGCAACAACGACGCCGCCATCTCATTCCTTCTTAAAGGTGTTGCTTGGTGCACGGCACTTCGGGATGCTGGGAGCGTGGTGGTACTTCTTCGGAAGGTGCAGCGGTTGCCGGGCTTTCCTTTTCTCCGTTGATATGCCGATGTCGGCATTTATTTCTCTTCTTTTTTCTTTTTGTTTTTTCTTTTGGGCTCTGCTATGCTGTGGCCCCAGCAAACTGGATGTATCGGTTGTCTACTTTATATATAAAGCGGGGGGAACTCCTTATTGTACAACGGTTCTAGCAGAAATTTTCTTGTTGGGGGAAGGATTGAATCGATCTCGTTCAAGCATTCTCTGCGGGAAGCTAATCAATTGGCGCACAAGTTAGAGCGTTATTCTTTTGATTCTAAATTTATAATTTCCTGGGATGGTAGTCCTCTCAGTGTTATTTTGGATGAAGTTTTGAACGATGCAAGTTTATTCACAAATCAATAAAGTACACCAGAGGGCTTTCCCCGTAAAAAGAAGATTTTACTGCACTTTGGTCAGTATGAGTTTAAAACATTTTGTAACTAAGCATAGCTTATAAATTGTTAAGTTTTCGTGGTGGATATTTTCATTGGATCGGGTTAGGTGGATATTTTCATTTCAAGGGAATAAATCGGTGGCAATTTCGCATAAACAGCCCCTAGTACTGTAATAAGCTTCAGCCAAGTCACGACTCCAGGTTCGCCTCGTTCTGCTGCTCCTGCTTCTTCTCCGGCACGGCGTCTTCCGCTGGTCGCTCCTAAGATCCTCACACCACCCCGCCGCGCCCAGCCGCGAAGGGCAGCGGAATGCTGCAGTGCGTCTTCCTCCTCTCCGATTCCGGGTAATCTCAGCGCCGCAGCCCTCCGATTTCCGTTGCCCCACGCCTTTTCCGGCCGGATCCCTCCGACCCTTGGACTGATCCGAAATGAATTTGATGCGATTCGTTGGGCTGGGCTTCCGGGATCGGCAGGGAGGTGATGGTGGAGAAGCAGATGACGGCGCACCGCGTGGACCGCGCCATCTGCGGCTGGTTCTGGGAGTACGTTCTCGCCCACGCCGCCGGCGACCCGTCCAAGGTAATAAGTACAGCCTATGCTCCTGCACTTCCCACCTTTTGTTCAGCACTTCTTGGGAAGCTCCTAGTAGTTCTTGATTCCCGACGCCCTTGTTGTGTATGGCTTGCTGAATTATATTCTGGGGACTCCTGGGCTAGCCCAAGGTTTCAGCATCTTGTGCCATTGCTGCTGCTATTGTAGAGAAATCTAGCATAAACTAGTGAATTTTGAGCTGTTGTAGTGTTGAGCTCATGCCTATTTCTTCATTGGACCGCCACTTATTATGTTTCTTGGACCCTGGAAGGTCTTGCAGGTTGTGGTGTCCCCAACACACTACTTGTTTCAAGTATATCGCAGTGGGGTGACGTTCTTGGCGTGCACCCAAGTGGAGATGCCCCCCTTGATGGCTATCGAGGTCTGTGCTTCATACCCTTACACACTTTTGTCTTTAATTCGGTATCGTTTGCTTGCCTACAAGACATAGTGTAACATAGTTGCCTAAGAAAAAGCTACTCAATCTGATCAGTTTTTAATTGGGGTTGGGATTGCTCCCTGTTTCCTGCCATGCATGGTGTATGCTTTGATATGATGTTACACTTTTTCTGAAGAGTATGTGGCATCCAAAATCACAGCCACAATTAAGCTTGCCGGTTTATCAATAGTCCAATACATGATATGTATGAAATAGCTAATATTTCTAGAACTTGCTATTGACATTCCAAAAGCCTGTGTAAATGTAAAATTAAATAAATAGCCTGATAGATGATACTTCATCATGGTATCTGTTTTGCAAGGAAACTAATATAATCATCTACATTACATATGCTAGTTCTCATGCTGAAAAATACTAGTGGAAATGTGTTAAACCTGCTCATTCTGATCCAAGAGTTGTACTTTATCACCTATATGATTTTGGTTTTCTCCAACTTGAATCAGGCACTCCATTCTGTGCAGTAGTTATGTTTAAGATATGTCTGAACATAGATCTGTTGCAAGTTGGCTCCCATGTGCACTTTTTTTAAGACATATAATGTTATATTAAACAGCAAGACATTAAGTACTCTGGGATGTTGAATGCATTTTCAGTAAGGATTTGCAGGTTGTAGCTAAGAAATGTTATTGTTATCCACAAGTCTTTCCCTGCCTGAAATGGTCAATATTGAAGTTACTTCCCAAAGTTATCTATCCCTGAAATAGCAGATAGCCTGATTGTCTACAAATTTTAGCTTCCGTTCCCTTTCATACGGGTGTGCTCATATGATTCCATTGTATCCAGTTTCTCTCTCGCGTGGCTGATGTCTTGACAGATTACCTTGGAGATATAAATGAAGACACAATCAAAGACAACTTCGTAATTGTTTATCAGGTATATTTTCTTACCCCTGTCACATTATAGAGAGGTAGAAAGCTCATGAAATTTCAATACATAAGGCTACCTATTTACTTCTTAAAAATTAGGTGCTTCTATCCAAGTACTCTGTTTCCATCGATTGATGAAGGCAATGCATATGCTAGTCCACTGTTAAGTTCATTCTGTCAAAGCAACATCAAACCAGAATGTGTGTTGCATTCGAACTTTTAATAACGATCATCAAGTTTAATCCATGATTGGTAAAACCGAATATGTGATTTTTATATAGGTTTATATTCTTACATTAATCCAGATTCTAGATGAAATGATGGACAATGGCTTTCCACTAACTACTGAGCCAAACATCTTGAAAGAGTTGGTTGCCCAACCAAATATGGTCAGCAAAATGTTGAATGTTATGACTGGTAAGAGTTCTACTATCGGTAGCAAACTTCCAGATGCAACTGCTTCTTTTGTACCTTGGAGAACAACAATTGTCAAGGATGCAAGCAATGAAGTCTATGTTAACATAGTTGAGGAACTAGATGCATGTGTGAACAGGTATTCTGACCTTTTTCCTTTTAGATGCTCTAGATATAGTAAATTTCCTCACATCTATAAATTTGGCTTTTAGATCCCTTGATCATGTGTGAACAAGTATTATGTTCACACATTTTAGTTTTCTATAAGTAAATAGAAGTTATTATCAAATTTGTGGCTTTGGCTTACAGTAACACTTTGTTAAACTATCTGCAGGAAACTAAAACTGGACTTTAGTATATCGGAAGTACCGACTACTGAATGTTGTGTTTGAAATCCACCATTAGCTAATATATGTCTCACTAAATATTAAACACAATTTAAGCTCGAAGATTTAATCGAGTAGGTAAAGTGGTGGTTAGCAGTGTAGAAGGACATATATGTTTTCTTCTTCTTTGTGAGGAGTAGATCCATCTACCTCACTTTATTGTCTTTTGGCTTCCATGACTCTGAAATAAATTTTCCGCTGTTGACATCTTTATTGGTTGACCGGATTTGCAGGGAAGGGGTTCTAGTGAAATGTGAGGCATGTGGTGAAATTGAAGTGAATTCAAGTCTTCCAGGGTTACCAGAGTTGACATTGTCATTTGCAAATCCTACAATTATCAATGATGTGAGGTTCCACCCTTGTGTCCGATTTAGACCCTGGGAAGCCAATCAGATCCTATCATTTGTTCCTCCTGATGGGCAGTTCAAGCTTATGAGTTATAGGTGCATAAATATCCACTGTCAATGGGTTCTTCTATGTTTTTGCTATCTTGGGTTGCCTGTTATATATTCTCATCGTTTGATTGCAAATAATCAGGGTTAAGAAATTGAAGACCACACCAATTTACGTGAAACCACAATTATCATCTGATTCTGGGAATTGCCGTGTTCATGTGATGGTGGGGATTCGGAATGATCCTGGGAAACCTATTGATTCTATAATAGTGCAGTTTCAGTTGCCTCCCCTTATTGCTTCTGCTGATTTGACGGCAAACCACGGCACAGTCGACATCCTTGCTGATCAGGTCAGTACATTGCTTACCACCAAAGTTCTATAACTTCGATTGATACTGGTTTTTTCGTTGTCACACGTGAACCTATGACCTAGCTCCCTTCTTAAGGAAGCTAGGAACTAAAAAACGTTATGGTGCGCTGGTGAATCAATCATATACTAATTGATTTTTACTGAATAAATATAATGTTTTCTACACTCGAGCACTCTATATACGTTGAAATGTCTGTCTAATAATAGCATCTGTTTATTTATGCAGACCTGTGTGTGGACAATTGGGCATATTCCGAAAGACAAAGCACCATCCCTCTCTGGAAATCTACGTCTCGAGGAAGGACTCGCTCATCTGCATGCATTTCCAATATTTCAGGTGAAATTCAGGATTATGGGGGCTGCGCTGTCTGGGCTTCAAATTGATAAACTGGACGTGAAAAATACACCAAGCGCACCATACAAAGGTTTTCGAGCCCAAACTCAGGCTGGAAGGTATGAGGTCAGGTCCTAGGTTCTCGCAGAAGCCTCAGCCACCACATTTTGCACCCTAATTCAACATGGTGCCAGCCCAGAACCTTGGGGCTATCGAAGGTATTAGTGTCCATCCATGCCTAGCATCCCTATCAAGGTCAACATTCGACATGCATACATTTTTTCTGGTTGGGGCGACGGCGAAGATTTCTCGTCTGTAGATGCTTAGCAGCCCATGTATCAAGATTTTGAGTTGTGCTGTATCAACTTAGGCTAGAACAATCAGTTAATCTGTCGATGTTCAGTCATGTAACTACCGGCAGTTAGAAAATGGGTGGTGTTTTCTTTTCTCCAGGCTTACAGCTATTTGTATGCAGTTGTAATTTGAGAACAATTGTACAAAAGGATTAGGGTTGCATGTAAATCCTTCTTTTTATATGAAAGATAGACATTGTTGTTCGAAAATCAGTTTCTGAGCCCGAGCTCACATGATCCTGAAATCTACACCACCGATTCACATGTGGATCCGTGCCACCCAGTGTATTTCACTGTCGTATTCTCATTTTCCCACTGAACCGCTGTAGCGTAATCATTGCAACGGCGCGTTACAGTAGTGAGGTGGAACATGCAGCAGGCTGATGGATCAGCGTGTTTTCAGAGCCAGGCTGAGCCATCCACTCCACCGGTCTCCAAACGGTGCGTAGACGGGCTGGCTTTAAATGCACCCACCCATTATCTCGCCCTCCACTTCCATCCAGACGCACTTAAACAGAAAAATCCCCATTTCATACGTAGCGGTGACCATTGCACTAGCCCTCCAAATCCAGTGAGAATCCCCATTTTAAATGCACATAGTTATTTTTTCATTGCCCCGGCAATCACCTCTTGCTGAAAAGGAGACCAAACTGAGTTTCAGCAAACTGCAATTTGTTCAGATAAAAAAATGGCACATCGAACATGTCCTAGCAAATATTTTAATTTGACACTTATGTTACAGTCTGCCAAATGCATGTCACAAATTATTAAGAAACAAACCTATGTTTACAGTCTGTGACGTGCCTCTCCAAACTGAGGAACAAGCCTCGATCAAAGCTCACAAAAACACACCGGAAAATCCTCGGAACTACAAATTATCAAAATTCAGTTTTCATGTTTCAACAACACCCATCCGCCTAGTGCAAGTGGTCCGACGATGTCCTTCCATGCCGCAATTTTTGCACTTCCCAGGCCTCCGCGTTTTTTTGGGTGCATCCCCTCTTTCAGGACACGTAGTCCGCTTGTCGCCCTCTCGACGACATCTGTACTATTAAAGCAGAATCGAACGTCGTGATGATTCGATCTGCTGTTTCCCATGTACGATCGGATCTCCCTTCCACGCGCGCGTAAGAAAAGCAGCCCACCCCGCGAATGATCGGTACAACGTGGCCCCATCCACGACCGAACAGAGAGAGAGAAAACTGTCGCTACACACGCACACACACGCCTCCGTTTCTCCTCTCTCCCCAAGTCGCTCCCGATCCCATCTCTCTCCATGAAAAGTTGCCGCCGCCGCCGGCTGTGCTCGTCACCCCGCCTCCTCTCCATCCGCTGCCGCGCGCGGATCTAGGTGAGGCGTGTCTCCCGTCCCTTGCGCCCGTCGTGGAAGAGAGGGAGAGAGAAAGAGAGAGGTGGGAGAGAGAGGGAGGAGCAGACAGCGGGGGCGCTGGCCTAATCGCCGATAGTGGAAGATGAGGTCGTGGTTCCGACGCATCGCGGGTCGGCGATGCTGAGGCACGGCCGTCGACTTCCTTGTTTGCTTCTGGCCGCAGGCGCACCTTCTCCTCATGTCACCCAAGATGGTCTGTAGTCCATCACGGTCATCATAACTCCAAACGCCGCCGTCGTCGTCTGACGTGCAGTTCAGGGCGGCCATCAGAAAGAGCCTGATATGCCGCCGTTATGGAGAAGCTCTCGGTTATGGTGAGATATATACTGTGTTTCCTTTTTCTTCCAGACTTTAAATTCATTGGTTGATATGATTTTTTTAGGTTAGGGTAAATGGCGATGATTTCGGATAATCTGGTCTAAGAGCTTGTGGAGACGAAAAAATAATCCTAATCAAGCAGTTCGGGAACAGCAATGCCAAGATTAAGTTCAGCAAGGAAGCCAAACGACATTTTACAGTGTCTACTCTCACAAGTACTCTGCTAATTTGCTTGGTAGTTGTTTGCCCTCTCCTGATCGAGATGAATTATGGATGTCTCTTGTGCCACTGATAGATTGGTTTGGTGGTTGGTCTGATTTTTCACGCCTGGTAAACAAGAAGGTTGCTAGCTGCTTATAAAGATAAGCCCGTGAGGAGAACTGGATATATATGTAATGTTAACTCATGTTCAACTGTTTTGCCATTTCCCCTGAAACTATGCAACTGCGACTGCTCCAGTCTTTGTTGATCTTAATGTAAGACCAAGAGATGAAGTGTATTGCTTATCAAATTCTGTTGTTTTCTTGTCAGATGAAAGAATTTAATTTTAGGATGAAAATTTAGCATTTAACAAATCAAGCGGTCAAGCCACTAAATCATGATCCTTTAATGTTATAGTACAGCTATGAAAGGATGAGATACTTTTGGTTGCATGCTTAAAGAGAACTACTTGGTACCACAAAAACTGGGCACCGAAGTAATTTTGATTGGATAATAATTTATGCACCACAACATAAGTGGATAAACTCCTCTCACATGTTTGCTATTTCCTGCAAACTTTTCCTTTTATTTGTGCAGGAACTTCTCAGTATATATTTCCTTTCCGTTTGCAATCTGTGGACCATCACTCTGTGTAGTACAGTCAGTATATACTTTTCCTTTTATTTTTAAACTTTTAAACTACCTTAGAAGCGACGATGAAAACTTAACATCAGTGCACTTTTCTATATATTGTATTCTGACTACCCTACTCAATCGCTAACCCAGCGAGGTTAAAAGCTTGCCTTGCCTTTTGACTTTTTTTCTTGTGCTGGTAAGAACAAATGCCAGTTGTTATCCTCTTGTCATGGCCCTATTAAATACAGTTATCTCTGTATAAAAAATCACATATATAATGTGTTTCATAATAGCATTGTAGGCAAAGGTTTGAAACACGCAGTGATCAATATTTAGACAACAATTTTCAGTACAGTATTCTGAGGAATACTAGATTCGTGTGTTGTTTCATATGCTGTAGTTTTCTGCTTGACATGAATTTTTCACATGGAAAAGGGCTAAGTTTGGTGGGCTTTGTATTTCTCATCACTTTGTGTTTATTATTTTGTAGTCCTTAATTGCCATCGTTAAGGTCAATTAGTGCTAGCAGTTAATGCTCTCTGTTCAATTCTGGGGTGGCAGACCAAGCATTGCAGAGCTTCGCATTTTAAGAATCTCAGGTAATATGATTCTTCTATGTAGCAACACATCTGCTTTTAGCAATCTTTAAAGTGAATGGTAATTTATTGTTGTATTTCCAAGAATGGAAATTGCAATTGCAAATGATTTTTTTGATCAAAAATTTAAACTTGTTCGCAAGTAAATATTAATTTTAGTTTACAAGTAAACAAGCAAAACTTTTTTTTTTAAATAAACCTTTTCTCCTTAATTTTTACACTATCTCTGTTGATGCAGATAGGAATTTTAGTAACTTGAGAAGGTTGGCCGCCGAGAACTTCATTTATGCACACAACCATCCATGGATTAGATAGGATGTATGATGCAGTGGCTACATCGACCACCCTGAGCTCGCCGATGAATCCGGCCGGGCACATGATGCCATTAACAGCAAGAATGACAATGTACCTTCGTGCAACATTTTTGAGCTATCATGCTCTTATCTTACCAAATGGTATCATTGCCACCTAGCAAAGAATGTTGATACTTGAGCGCACCCTCTGATATATACTTTCTAGCCAGCTACAGGAATGAGAACCAGCAGGAAACAGAATGCAAGGCTCGTCAGATGGGTACCAAGAAAAAGGCTGGCCCCAAAACCTGCAATGTGTTCCTTCTGTTTGAAACCTCGTGGACTCAAGCTTCACGTACAATCCAACACAGAGATCACATAAAAAATTCCAAGCATGGCAGGCGGAAACAATAGAGAAAATGAGAGGAAGACAATAAACATGTACAATGACATGGTGAGAGGGAAAAAGAAATACAATGACATTCAGTTTATTTTAACCCATTCTCTCTTCATTCTTTCTCTGTCATTCTCTTTTCTTTCTCACCCTTATGTCTAAAATAAACCGGAAGAGCATGGCAGAGGAAGACAATAAACATGTACAATGACATGGTAAAAAAAATACACATGACACATTTAGGTTCATGTCTTTTTGTTATTCCCGTGGCAACGCACGGGCATCTAACTATGTATTCCAGACTGCTAAGCCTCTTCTATTTTTTTCCTTTTGGCATGGACAAGGATTCGCCTTGAATACTATTATGTAGAGTACATCTTTGTAGTAGTTCTTTTTTTACAACAGAGTACATGTCTATAGTTAGCGTGGAGCGATAACTCATCTGTCATTTGCACTTGCTGTTTCATATGCTTTTATCAATAGTAAAGCTTCTGGGATTACAATTATAGTGGTTTACTTGGAGCTATTTAGTTGGAAGAAAACATAGATTAAAGATGGATATATCAGATGCACCTGCTTGATAGGATTCTTATTTAGTTATGTGGAGGCAGTGATGCTTGCTTTGATGTGGATATGTGTATTTTTTTTTAATATTTGCTTACTTGCTACTTGCTTGTCTATCAAGCTACTTTGGTAGATTTTAGAGAGAAATTTGTTTTTGAACAAGACTATCAAGGAAGCATCATGGCAAAGATATATGTTGCATTACTACAGTTGAGATAATTGATTTGATTATAATATGTCAAGCTTCAGAAACTTCACTATGTACATTGGTTTGGTGGTTTAATATTTGTCACACTATAGTAATAAGCAACATACGACACATAAATTCTTGATTTTTTTTCTGACTCAAGATCTCTACGCCTAAATTTATTGTTTTGTGGCACTGTGCGGACATTTTTCTCTTGGTGACCAATATCCCTCAAGCTATACGAGATTTGATTAAGAACATAAGGATACTTTTTTTTAACTCGTGATGATAAGTATGTATATCTGGAATTCAAGTTTGAGTCACATGTACTTGGTTTAGTAGTACTTTCCGTTCAAAATAAATGTCGAGTTTTAGTTCAAATTTAAACTGACACTTATTTTGGAACGGAGGGAGTACATTGTATAGGGAAGAAGGTATCATACTATTTCGTGGGGTGAACGCTTTAAGCAGGATGGGTTGTCAAGGCTTCAAGTGGGTTAGTAGATAACAGCGAGCAACTAGCAAGGTTGGATCAACGTTGGAGGGGAATAACAATGGTGAGCGGTATTTAAATTTATGTTCCGTGGCAACGCACGGGCACTCAGCTAGTATGTTGCAGAATCTTGTACGCTTGCTCAGCACTCATACGGTGCCTTCTCTCTGCTTCTCTGGTACTGTTAGCCATGCAGAGCATTCACACTGACAGGGTTGGCAGTGCTAATGCATTTTTCGGCAATTTCGTTGCTTGCCAACACAAGCAATCTCTCCGTTCCTAGGTAATGTACCAGGAACTAAGCCGGCCATGCGGTCTTCAAAATCCAGACCATCCCTCCTCTCGGCCAAAGGTGTTCCACTCACCATTAAAGCATCCAGACCAACATAAATGTGATCGAAAGCCTCTGCACTTGCATCACCCAAACGTACTACATCCATGGCTTTCAAGTACAAGGTGGAGTGCCTACACGTGAATGACAGGTTAACTGGATCATCTCTCTGGTACTGAACCAGATGTTGGGGTAGTATGTCCCTCACGTCGTTTGTCCACCGCTTCAATATATGATTAGCCGGGATTTCCTCAGCATGAAGTATTTCCATCACCTGCGTCAGTGCAAAAACGTTTTAGTTTTGTTGGTCGCCGATACATTTTCTTTTCTAACGAACGGAGTTCATAAGTCAATTTACCCTTAGAACATGGCAGCATAACATCCCAGTGTGCTTGAACTGTCCACATTCACACGTAAATTCTTCTTTGTCTTCACTTATGTTCACCTCATACTCAACCCTGCTCCATTTCTCCCTTTTTGCTGCATTGTTGGGCACTATGACATACTTCCTCATCTTCTCTATTTCAGTGACATTGTACGCCGCCGCTTCAATTCAGTCCAAGCTCAGGCCTTATTACACTCTTTGTTGGCTCCTCCGCGTATTTGCGGATCGACTTCTCCATAGCACTCATCCTGGAAGGGCATGGCGTCCGATCTGGTGGTGCACTACCCAGCCATAACCTGTAGTTCACGACAACACCATTAGCAGTCTTCAATCTGTTGACGATTTTTTCTGTTCTATATAACCCAAGTCAGACACCAAGACAGCACAACTCAGAATTGAAATGATAGCCCAAGGCTCCAAACGATTCAGATGCACACAATCCATTTGTACTAACCCTACGTTGAATGAAACCCAGACATTCTAATCTACAACTGAACTTTTTTTTCAGCACCCAGTAATGTGTAGGCACCAGACATTAAGGTTAAAATCCTACAGCACTAGGTGTTTGCGCTGAATATATGCTCGACATACAGTAATGCGCTGGTACTAAAGATAAACGTTAAATTCCTACAGCACCAATATCCTGCAGTCATACCTTTTTGTCCAGGAGTTAAATGTATATACCCCCTTGAACTCTCACATTTAGACCACATAACCCCCTGGACTGAATTTTGGCCTACTTAATCCCCTGAACTTGCTTAAACCGGGCAAAACACCCCCTGGGGTCTGGTTTGGTGGTTTAGGACGGTGGTTTTGGGAATGTGCCAGTGGCCCCTGCCAGCAAGGCGTGTCGGCTGGATAGAAAAGGCGCGGAACAGCTGAGGGCCTCCAGAACTAGCGCGCGAATGATGTTCCCCCCTCTCTTCTTCCCTGAGCTAGGCTGAGGGTTCATCTTCTTTTCTTGCTAATCCTGCTCGAATCCATGGCGGCACGCAGCACAGGAAGCTCCTGTTCGTCCCGGTCGCCCTGTTCGTGGTCCACAGCACAGGCCTCACAGGCAGCTCCTATTCGTCCCGGTCGTCCTGTTTTGCAGCCCCGCTGCAACATTGGTCCTCCGATCCCGTATGGAGTCGCTATATACAGCAAATGCAGCTAAGGACGGTGATATTTCCTGCAGTGTTCTCTTTTTCTGGTTGGATTGACTTCCCTTCTCTGTTTTCTGATTTGGAATTTGTGTTCAGATTTTGCAAGAATTTTTGGCTCAGAGACGAACTGGAGAAAGAGAGAAAAGAAGTCTATCATCACGATCTTACAGAAGCAACGCACAAGTTTGAAATGCAGAAATTGCAGAAGTTGCAGTTCCAAGCTTTAGAAATAAAATCATTGAAGATGAAGTCAGATTGGAGTTGGTTTAGCAAGATGTGGTGGTTCATTTCCATTTCATTTTCCACGTTTGTTGGTAGGCTCTGTCAAGCAAGTGAGAATGGCAATATGATGACTGTGATTTGGGGTAGAAGCATTAGACAAAAAAAAGTATTTTGTATCAGGAGTACCTTTAGTATCAGTGACAATTTGTCTGAATATTGTCTGAAAAAATTCAAGAGTTTGTGTGTCTGAAACGAGTTTGTATGTGTATTTTCACTTTGACAAGAAAAGAACCAATATTATCTGCCATAGGCTGACCACAGCAACATTACGCAATAATCTTGGCACTGAGAACAAAACAACATTCATTATATATATAAGATTATATAAGATGCACTCAGGTTCAGTTTACATAGTTAGACTGAATTTTACAGCAACATGCATGAAACTTGGCATAACAGCAACACGAAACTTGGCTTTCAGTTCACATAGTCAAGACTGAATTTTACATAGCCTAAACCATAAACTGAAGTTTAACATGTCCAGAAGAGAAAGCTACAGCCACTGGATCTTTGACATCATCTTCACATATCCAAAAGACAAAGGTACAGCCATTTTTTCATACAAATCCTAACTCGGACTAGGCAAATGTATACATATTTCAAACGTTTGAACTACAAAAGCCCCCTAAAACCGTCGGGGCAGATGATCATCAAACCCTAGTCCCAAAATTGGAGCCCCACAAAACCACCATAATAAATAGCAACCACGGGCGACATTTCAATGCATCAGAACAAGAGCTTTTCACATTGGGGGATGAAGCACACTAACCTGATGGACGCCTGCCGGTGAGATCCTTCAGGGCATGCCAGTGCTCCTCGCCCTCACCGCGGTGGTCGCCCAAATCGCCGTTGTGGTCGCCAGTGGAGAGGGAGCGGGAGGGAAGGAGGTGAAAACGTGACACAGATGGAACCGAGATGGTCTGCTCGCAATTAGACCGAGTCCACCAGGTCCACCCAGGGGCCTGTGGATTCATCCTGTCGGTGGACTGCGCGGACCTCGTCGGCGACGAGTCCGGCCTTCATCGGATCCCAGCCCTTGCCGTGTCATTGCCTTCACCGGCGTTTTGCGGACCACATCCGGAGCCAGCCTTTGTGTCCGCCAGCACGACTGCTCCCGAACCGATGCTTGCCAGCAGGACCAGAGGCACCGGATCTGGCTGTTCATGGCTGTCGGCAAACTCCTCTCGCAGGGGGGATCTGAGTAACAGATAGCAATGGTGGCGCCTAGGCCCCGTCAGCGGGCATAACAAATAAATCTTGGTCAAGATAAAGCAGCAGATGAGAGATGCCTAACCTATCAACCGCATCCAAGAGGAACTCCATGCCACCATCCTCCATTATTTGCGCGCAGTGACTGCCGGTGTAGAACCTGCGCCGCCGGGAGGGGGTGGGGGTGCCGCCCACATACTAGGCGGATCGGGGGTGCCGCCCCCGTTTGCACACGCATAACAAACGTGCATAACAAATGGCTCAGGTTTTCTTAACGACCTGTTCCCGTAATCCCGTCACGTTCTGGTCCACGGACCAGACCACGCGCTCGTTTCCGTCGCCCATCCGCTACGCACAAGGCCCGTGTACGCGCACTGTTCCGTCCTGTATTGCGCCACCAGACCTATTTTCTACTCCCTCCGTCCTTTTTACTCTGCACATTGAATTTGCCGAAAATCAAACTTTGCTAAGTTTGATCAAATTTATATTAGAAATTATTAGCATCTATAATATCTAATAAATATAATATAAAAATATATTTCAAGATGAATCTAATGATATTGGTGTTGTTATGTGAATGTCTATAATTTTTTATATAAACTTGGTCAAAATTGGATGAGATTGACTTCGGACAAACCTAATATGCAGAGTAAAAAGGACCGGAGGGAGTAAATCCCGCGTCAGTCCAGTCAGACGTCTTTTTGCAGATCCCGAGTACAGAACGTAAAGTGACGATATCGAGCTAAGCTGAGCTCGGGCGCCAAAACGCCTCTTCCGCATTTGGTTTCTTGGGAGAAAAGCACCATTTTTAAGTTCATTACAAGCATCTGTCAGTGAACACACTTGGGTGTTTTCATGTCTGATGAAGAAGGGTTAGCTGGCTAAGCAGCTTATAACTCGTATACAGTAGAGGGGGTGTAGCGACCCGATCTCAGATGGTCAAGTCTCTGTGCTTCAGTGTCATCCCTGGATCGGTAATACTGACACACAGTACTCGAGGATTTATAACAGAGTAGCAATCACACACTTATTACAATAATATGGCTTAAGGCCATCTAATGCGATGACAGCGGAAGGCTTGGAAGATAAGGTGAATCCATCAACTCCAACGGCATAGCTGAGCTGCACGGCCACGACCTAACGAACATTACTCCTCGTCTGAAAAGTCGGCAACATAATACGTTGCAGCCCGAAAACGGGTCAGCACATGGAATATGCTGGCAAAGTAACACAGTAGAGTAATAGTTTTGCGAAAAGCCAATTTTTCCCTACAATAAAGAAATAGATTTTAATTTTTACTATCATGGTGGTTGAAACATCATTGAGAAGGTAACCCCAACTCAATCCCAATTAAAGTGATTAACAATCCAACAGTATTAATTAAACATGGTGAGATACATGTGATAACCCAAGTACTAGATACTCAAGAATTATCCATAACCGGGGACACGGCTAACCATGATTAGATTGTACACTCTGCAAAGGTTTGCGCACTTTTCCCCACAAGACTCGATCGCCTCCGTTGGATTCCTCGCACTACATGGTGTTTGAGAAACGGATGACCGAGACACAGTCTTTCAGAAACGTTAACTCTCTACTCCGGGTAGACCATACCAAACCTACAAAACCCACTACCTGCTGATCTACCTCTTCAAGTGTTGGGTAACGTAGTAATTTCAAAATTTTCCTACGCACACGCAAGATCATGGTGATGCATAGCAACGAGAGGGGAGAGTGTAATCTACGTACCCTTGTAGATCGACAACGGAAGCGTTAGCACAACGTGGTTGATGTAGTCGTACGTCTTCACGGCCCGACCGATCAAGCACCGAAACTACGGCACCTCCGAGTTCTAGCACACGTTCAGCTCGATGACGATCCCCGGACTCCGATCCAGCAAAGTGTCGGGGAAGAGTTCCGTCAGCACGACGGTGTGGTGACGATCTTGATGTACTACCGTCGCAGGGCTTCGTCTAAGCACCGCTACAATATTATCGAGGACTATGGTGGAAGGGGGCACCGCACACGGCTAAGAATATGATCACGTGGATCAACTTGTGTCTCTAGGGGTGCCCCTTGCCTCCGTATATAAAGGATCAAAGGGGGGGTGCGGCCGGCCAGGAGAGGGCGCGCCAGGAGGAGTCCTACTCCCTCCGGGAGTAGGATTCCCCCCCTTTCCTAGTTGGAATAGGATTTGGGAAGGGGGAAAGAGGAGAGAGAGAAGGAAGGGGGGCGCCACCCCCCTCTCCTTGTCCTATTCGGACTAGGGGGGAGGGGCGCGCGGCCCAGCCCTGGCCACCTCTCCTCTCTTCCACTAAGGCCCATATACCTCCCGGGGGGTTCCGGTAACCTCCCGGTACTCCGGTAAAATCCCGATTTCACCCGGAACACTTCCGATATCCAAATATAGGCTTCCAATATATCAATCTTTATGTCTCGACCATTTCGAGACTCCTCGTCATGTCCCCGATCCCATCTGGGACTCCGAACTCCTTCGGTACATCAAAACTCATAAACTCATAATATAACTGTCATCGAAACCTTAAGCGTGCGGACCCTACGGGTTCGAGAACAATGTAGACATGACCGAGACATGTCTCCGGTCAATAACCAATAGAGGAACCTGGATGCTCATATTGGCTCCTACATATTCTACGAAGGTCTTTTATCGGTCAGACCACATAACAACATACGTTGTTCCCTTTGTCATCGGTATGTTACTTGCCCGAGATTCGATCGTCGGTATCTCAATACCTAGTTCAATCTCGTTACCGGCAAGTCTCTTTACTCGTTCCGTAATACATCATCTCACAACTAACTCATTAGTTGCAATGCTTGCAAGGCTTATGTGATGTGTATTACCGAGAGGGCCCAGAGATACCTCTCCGACAATCGGAGTGACAAATCCTAATCTCGAAATACGCCAACCCAACATGTACCTTTGGAGACACCTGTAGAGCACCTTTATAATCACACAGTTACGTTGTGACGTTTGGTAGCACACAAAGTGTTCCTCCGGTAAACGGGAGTTGCATAATCTCATAGTCATAGGAACATGTATAAGTCATGAAGAAAGCAATAGCAACATACTAAACGATCGGGTGCTAAGCTAATGGAATGGGTCATGTCAATCAGATCATTCACCTAATGATGTGATCCCGTTAATCAAATAACAACTCTTTGTCCATGGTTAGGAAACATAACCATCTTTGATTAACGAGCTAGTCAAGTAGAGGCATACTAGTGACACTCTGTTTGTCTATGTATTCACACATGTATTATGTTTCCGGTTAATACAATTCTAGCATGAATAATAAACATTTATCATGATATAAGGAAATAAATAATAAATTTATTATTGCCTCTAGGGCATATTTCCTTCAGTCTCCCACTTGCACTAGAGTCAATAATCTAGATTATACAGTAATGATTCTAACACCCATGGAGCCTTGGTGCTGATCATGTTTTGCTCGTGGAAGAGGCTTAGTCAACGGGTCTGCTACATTCAGATCCATATGTATATTGCAAATCTCTATGTCTCCCACCTGGACTAGATCCCGGATGGAATTGAAGCGTCTCTTGATGTGCTTGGTTCTCTTGTGAAATCTGGATTTCTTTGCCAAGGCAATTGCGCCAGTATTGTCACAAAAGATTTTCATTGGACCCGATGCACTAGGTATGACACCTAGATCGGATATGAACTCCTTCATCCAGACTCCTTCATTTGCTGCTTCCGAAGCAGCTATGTATTCTGCTTCACACGTAGATCCCGCCACGACGCTTTGTTTAGAACTGCACCAACTGAAAGCTCCACCGTTTAATGTAAATACGTATCCAATTTGCGATTTAGAATCGTCCGGATCAGTGTCAAAGCTCGCATCGACGTAACCATTTACGATTAGCTCTTTGTCACCTCCATAAACGAGAAACATATCCTTAGTCCTTTTCAGGTATTTCAGGATGTTCTTGACCGCTGTCCAGTGATCCACTCCTGGATTACTTTGGTACCTCCCTGCTAGACTTATAGCAAGGCACACATCAGGTCTGGTACACAGCATTGCATACATGATAGAGCCTATGGCTGAAGCATAGGGAACATCTTTCATTTTCTCTCTATCTTCTGCAGTGGTCGGGCATTGAGTCTGACTCAACTTCACACCTTGTAACACAGGCAAGAACCCTTTCTTTGCTTGATCCATTTTGAACTTCTTCAAAACTTTGTCAAGGTATGTGCTTTGTGAAAGTCCAATTAAGCGTCTTGATCTATCTCTATAGATCTTAATGCCTAATATGTAAGCAGCTTCACCGAGGTCTTTCATTGAAAAACTCTTATTCAAGTATCCCTTTTATGCTATCCAAAAATTCTATATCATTTCCAATTAGTAATATGTCATCCACATATAATATCAGAAATGCTACAGAGCTCCCACTCACTTTCTTGTAAATACAGGCTTCTCCAAAAGTCTGTGTAAAACCAAATGCTTTGATCACACTATCAAAGCGTTTATTCCAATTCCGAGAGGCTTGCACCAGTCCATAAATGGATCGCTGGAGCTTGCACACTTTGTTAGCTCCCTTTGGATCGACAAAACCTTCTGGTTGTATCATATACAACTCTTCTTCCAGAAATCCACTCAGGAATGCAGTTTTGACATCCATCTGCCAAATTTCATAATCATAAAATGCGGCAATTGCTAACATGATTCGGACAGACTTAAGCATCGCTACGGGTGAGAAGGTCTCATCGTAGTCAATCCCTTGAACTTGCCGAAAACCTTTTGCGACAAGTCGAGCTTTGTAGACAGTAATATTACCGTCAGCGTCCGTCTTCTTCTTGAAGATCCATTTATTCTCTATTGCTTGCCGATCATTGGGCAAGTCAACCAAAGTCCATACTTTATTCTCATACATGGATCCCATCTCAGATTTCATGGCTTCAAGCCATTTTGCGGAATCTGGGCTCACCATCGCTTCTTCATAGTTTATAGGTTCATCATGATCTAGTAGCATGACTTCCAGAACAGGATTACCGTACCACTCTGGCGCGGATCTCACTCTGGTTGATCTACGAGGTTCAGTAGTATCTTGTTCTGAAGTTTCATGATCATTATCATTAGCTTCCTCACTAATTGGTGTAGGTGTCACAGAAACAGATTTCTGTGATGTACTACTTTCCAATAAGGGGTTAGGTATAATTACCTCGTCAAGTTCTACTTTCCTCCCACTCACTTCTTTCGAGAGAAACTCCTTCTCCAGAAAGTTTCCGAATTTAGCAACAAAAGTCTTGCCTTCGGATCTGTGATAGAAGGTGTATCCAATAGTTTCCTTTGGATATCCTATGAAGACACATTTTTCCGATTTGAGTTCGAGCTTATCAGGTTGAAGCTTTTTCACATAAGCATCGCAGCCCCAAACTTTCAGAAACGACAACTTTGGTTTCTTGCCAAACCACAGTTCATAAGGCGTCGTCTCAACGGATTTTGATGGTGCCCTATTTAACGTGAATGCGGCCGTCTCTACAGCGTATCCCCAAAACAATAGCGGTAAATCAGTAAGAGACATCATAGATCGTACCATATCTAGTAAAGTACGATTACGACGTTCGGACACACCATTACGCTGTGGTGTTCCGGGTGGCGTGAGTTGCGAAACTATTCCACATTGTTTCAAATGTACACCAAACTCGTAACTCAAATATTCTCCTCCACGATCAAATCGTAGGAATTTTATTTTCTTGTTACGATGATTTTCAACTTCACTCTGAAATTCTTTGAACTTTTCAAACATTTCAGACTTGTGTTTCATTAAGTAGATATACCCATATCTGCTTAAGTCATCTGTGAAGGTGAGAAAATAACGATATCCGCCACGAGCCTCAACATTCATCGGACCACATACATCTGTATGTATGATTTCTAACAAATCTGTTGCTCTCTCCATAGTACCGGAGAACGGTGTTTTTGTCATCTTACCCATAAGGCACGGTTCGCAAGTACCAAGTGATTCATAATCAAGTGGTTCCAAAAGGCCCATCAGTATGGAGTTTCTTCATGCGCTTTATATCGATATGACCCAAACGGCAGTGCCACAAATAAGTTGCACTATCATTATCAACTCTGCATCTTTTGGCTTCAACACTATGAATATGTGTGTCACTACTATCGAGATTTAATAAGAATAGACCACTCTTTAAGGGTGCACGACCATAAAAGATATTACTCATGTAAATAGAACAACCATTATTCTCTGATTTGAATGAATAACCATCTCGCATCAAACAAGTTCCAGATATAATGTTCATGCTTAATGCTGGCACCAAATAACAATTATTTAGGTCTAATACTAATCCCGAAGGTAGATGTAGAGGTAGCGTGCCGACTGCGATCACATCGACTTTGGAACCATTTCCCACGCGCATCGTCACCTCGTCCTTAGCCAATCTTCGCTTAATCCGTAGTCCCTATTTCGAGTTGCAAATATTAGCAACAGAACCAGTATCAAATACCCAGGTGCTACTGCGAGCATTAGTAAGGTACACATCAATAACATGTATATCACATATACCTTTGTTCACCTTGCCATCCTTCTTATCCGCCAAATACTTGGGGCAGTTCCGCTTCCAGTGACCAGTCTGCTTGCAGTAGAAGCACTCAGTTTCAGGCTTAGGTCCAGTTTGGGTTTCTTCTCTTGAGCAGCAACTTGCTTGTTGTTCTTCTTGAAGTTCCCTTCTTCTTCCCTTTGCCCTTTTTCTTGAAACTAGTGGTCTTTGTTGACCATCAACAACTTGATGCTCCTTCTTGATTTCTACTCCGCATTCAGCATTGCGAGAGCTCAGGAATAGTATTCTTCATCCCTTGCATATTATAGTTCATCACGAAGCTCTTGTTAGCTTGGTGGCAGTGATTGGAGAATTCTGTCAATGGATGCAATCATCTGGAAGATTACTCCCAGTTGAATAAAGTGGATTATTATACCCAGATCATTTTGAGTATATGCTCATTGACAGAACTGTTCTCTCCATCTTGGCAGGCTATTAGAACTTTGGAGACTTCATATCTCTCAATCCGGGCATTTGCTTGAAATATTAACTTCAACTCCTGGAACATCTCATATGCTCCATGACGTTCAAAACGTCGTTGAAGTCCCGATTCTAAGCCGTAAAGCATGGCACACTGAACTATCGAGTAGTCATCAGCTTTGCTCTGCCAGACGTTCATAACATCTGGTGTTGCTCCAGCAGCAGGCCTGGCACCCAGCGGTGCTTCCAGGACGTAATTCTTCTGTGCAGCAATGAGGATAATCCTCAAGTTACGGACCCAGTCCGTGTAATTGCTACCATCATCTTTCAACTTTGCTTTCTCAAGGAACGCATTAAAATTCAACGGAACAACAGCACGGGCCATCTATCTACAATCAAACATATAAGAAGATACTATCAGGTACTAAGTTCATGATAAATTTAGGTTCAATTAATCATATTACTTAAAGAACTCCCACTTAGATAGACATCCCTCTAATCCTCTAAGTGATTACGTGATCCAAATCTAAACCATGTCGATCATCACGTGAAGATGGAGTAGTTTCATGGTGAACATCACTATGTTTGATATATCTACTATATGATTCACGCTCGACCTTTCGGTCTCCGTGTTCCGAGGCCATATCTGTATATGCTTGGCTCGTCAAGTATAACCTGAGTATTCCGCGTGTGCAACTGTTTTGCACCCGTTGTATTTGAACGTAGAGCCTATCACACCCGATCATCACGTGGTGTCTCAGCACGAAGAACTTTCGCAACAGTGCATACTCAGGGAGAACACTTCTTGACAATTAGTGAGAGATCATCTTAAAATGCTACCATCAATCAAAGCAAGATAAGATGCATAAAAGATAAACATCACATGCAATCAATATAAGTGATATGATATCGCCATCATCATCTTTTACTTGTGATCTCCATCTCCGAAGTATGGTCATGATCACCATCTTCACCGGCGCGACACCTTGATCTCCATCGTAGCATTCGTTGTCGTCTCGCCAATCTTATGCTTCCACGACTATCGCTACCGCTTAGTGATAAAGTAAAGCATTACTCGCGATTGCATTGCATACAATAAAGCGACAACCATATGGCTCCTGCCAGTTGCCGATAACTCGGTTACAAAACATGATCATCTCATACAATAAAATTTAGCATCATGTCTTGACCATATCACATCACAACATGCCCTGCAAAAACAAGTTAGACGTCCTCTACTTTGTTGTTGCAAGTTTTACGTGGCTGCTACGGGCTTAAGCAAGAACCAATCTTACCTACGCATCAAAACCACAACGATAGTTTGTCAAGTTGGTGCTGTTTTAACCTTCGCAAGGACCGGGCGTAGCCACACTCGGTTCAACTAAAGTTGGAGAAACTGTCACCCGCAAGCCACCTATGTGCAAAGCACGTCGGGAGAACCGGTCTCGCGTAAGCGTACGCGTAATGTCGATCCGGGCCGCTTCTCCAACAATACCGCTGAACCAAAGTATTGTTGGGTAACGTAGTAATTTCAAAAAAAATCCTACACACACGCAAGATCATGGTGATGCATAGCAACGAGAGGGGAGAGTGTAATCTACGTACCCTTGTAGATCGAAAACGGAAGCGTTAGCTCAACGTGGTTGATGTAGTCGTACGTCTTCACGGCCCGACCGATCAAGCACCGAAACTACGACACCTCCGAGTTCTAGCACACGTTCAGCTCGATGACGATCCCCGGACTCCGATCCAGCAAAGTGTCGGGGAAGAGTTCCGTCAGCACGACGGCGTGGTGACGATTTTGATGTACTACCGTCGCAGGGCTTCGCCTAAGCATCGCTACAATATTATCGAGGACTATGGTGGAAGGGGGCACCGCACACGGCTAAGAATATGATCACGTGGATCAACTTGTGTCTTAGGGGTGCCCCTGCCTCCGTATATAAAGGATCCAAAGGGGGGGTGCGGCCGGCCAGGAGAGGGCGCCAGGAGGAGTCCTACTCCCTCCGGGAGTAGGATTCCCCCCTTTCCTAGTTGGAATAGGATTCGGGAGGGGGGGGGGGAAGAGAGAGAGGGGGCCGGCCACCTCTCCTAGTCCTAATAGGACTAGGGGGAGGGGGGAGGCGCGCGGCCACCTTGGGCTGCCCCTTTCTCCTTTCCACTAAGGCCCATCAAGGCCCATATGGTTCCCGGGGGGTTCCGGTAACCTCCCGGTACTCCGGTAAAATCCCGATTTCACCCGGAACACTTCCGATATCCAAACATAGGCTTCCAATATATCAATCTTTATGTCTCGACCATTTCGAGACTCCTCGTCATGTCCGTGATCACATCTGGGACTCCGAACAACCTTCGGTACATCAAAATGCATAAACTCATAATATAACTGTCATCGTAACCTTAAGCGTGCGGACCCTACGGGTTCGAGAACAATGTAGACATGACCGAGACACGTCTCCGGTCAATAACCAATAGCGGGACCTGGATGCCCATATTGGCTCCTACATATTCTACGAAGATCTTTATCGGTCAGACCGCATAACAACATAAGTTGTTCCCTTTGTCATCGGTATGTTACTTGCCCGAGATTCGATCGTCGGTATCCAATACCTAGTTCAATCTCGTTACCAGCAAGTCTCTTTACTCGTTCCGTAATACATCATCCCGCAACTAACTCATTAGTTGCAATGCTTGCAAGGCTTAAATGATCTGCATTACCGAGAGGGCCCAGAGATACCTCTCCGACAATCGGAGTGACAAATCCTAATCTCGAAATACGCCAACCCAACATGTACCTTTGGAGGCACCTGTAGAGCACCTTTATAATCACCCAGTTACGTTGTGACGTTTGGTAGCACACAAAGTGTTCCTCCGGCAAACGGGAGTTGCATAATCTCATAGTCATAGGAACATGTATAAGTCATGAAGAAAGCAATAGCAACATACTAAACGATCAGGTGCTAAGCTAACGGAATGGGTCATGTCAATCACATCATCCTCCTAATGATGTGATCCCGTTAATCAAATGACAACTCATGTCTACGGCTAGGAAACATAACCATCTTTGATCAACAGGCTAGTCAAGTAGAGGCATACTAGTGACACTCTGTTTTGTCTATGTATTCACACATGTATTATGTTTCCAGTTAATACAATTCTAGCATGAATAATAAACATTTATCGTGATATAAGGAAATAAATAATAACTTTATTATTGCCTCTAGGGCATATTTCCTTCAGTCTCCCACTTGCACTAGAGTCAATAATCTAGATCACATCACCATGTGATTAACATCGATAGTTCACATCATCATGTGATTAACACCCATAGTTCACATCGCCATGTGACCAACACCCAAAGGGTTTACTAGATTCAGTAATTGCTATGTGATTAATACCCAAAGAGTACTAAGGTGTGATCATGTTTTGCTTGTGAGATAATTTTAGTCAACGGGTCTGCTACATTCAGATCTATATGTATTTTGCAAATTTCTATGTCAACAATACTCTGCTCGGAGCTACTCTAGCTAATTGCTCCCACTTTCAATATGTATCTAGATTGAGACTTAGAGTCATCTAGATTAGTGTCAAAACTTGCATCGATGTAACCCTCTACAACGAACCTTTTTGTCACCTCCATAATCGAGAAACATATCCTTATTCCACTAAGGATAATTTTGACCGCTGTCCAGTGATCTACTCCTAGATCACTATTGTACTCCCTTGCTAAAATCAGTGTAGGGTATACAATAGATCTGGTACACAGCATGACATACTTTATAGAACCTATGTCCAAGGCATAGGGAATGACTTTCATTCTCTTTCTATCTTCTGCCGTGGTCGGGTTTTGAGTCTTACTCAATTTCACACCTTGTAACACAGGCAAGAACTCTTTCTTTGACTGTTCCATTTTGAACTACTTCAAAATCTTGTCAAGGTATGTACTCATTGAAAAAACTTATAAAGCGTCTTGATCTATCTCTATAGATCTTGATACTCAATATGTAAGCAGCTTCACCGAGGTCTTTCTTTGAAAAACTCCTTTCAAACACTCCTTTATGCTCTGCAGAATAATTCTACATTATTTCCGATCAACATTATGTCATTCACATATACTTATCAGAAATGTTGTAGTGCTCCCACTCACTTTCTAGTAAATACAGGCTTTACCGCAAGTCTGTATAAAACTATATGCTTTGATCAACTTATCAAAGCGTATATTCCGACTCTGAGATGCTTGCACCAGTCCATAGATGGATCGCTGGAGCTTGCATATTTTGTTAGCACCTTTAGGATTGACAAAACCTTCTGGTTGCATCATATACAACTCTTCTTCAATAAATCCATTAAGGAATGCAGTTTTGTTTATCCATTTGCCAGATTTCATAAAATGCGGCAATTGCTAACATGATTCGGACAAACTTAAGCATAGATACGAGTGAGAAACTCTCATCGTAGTCAACACTTTGAACTTTGTCAAAAACCTTTTTCGACAAGTCTAGCTTTGTAGATAGTAACACTACTATCAACGTCCGTCTTCCTCTTGAAGATCCATTTATTGCCGATCATCGGGTAAATCCATCAAAGTCCATACTTTGTTCTCATACATGGATCATATCTCAGATTTTATGGCCTCAAACCATTTCGCGGAATCTTGGCTCATCATCGCTTCCTCATAGTTCGCAAGTTCGTCATGGTCTAGTAACATGACTTCCAGAACAGGATTACCATACCACTCTGGTGCGGATCTCACTCTGGTTTACCTACGAGATTCGGTAGTAACTTGATCTGAAGTTTCATGATCAATATCATTAGCTTCCTCACTAATTAGTGTAGGTGTCACAGAAATAGATTTCTATGATGAACTACTTTCCAATAAGGGAGCAGGTACAGTTACCTTATCAAGTTCTACTTTCCTCCCACTCACTTCTTTCGAGAGAAACTCCTTCTCTAGAAAGTATCCATTCTCAGCAACGAATGTCTTGCCTTTGGATCTGTGATAGAAGGTGTACCCTACTGTCTCCTTTGGGTATCCTATGAAGACACATTTCTCCGATTTGGGTTTGAGCTTATCATGATGAAACCTTTTGTTATAAGCATCGCAACCCCAAACTTTAAGAAACGACAACTTTGGTTTCTTGCCAAACCATAGTTCATATTGTGTCGTCTCAACGGACTTAGATGGTGCCCCTTTTTTTAACGTGAATGCAGCTGTCTCTAATGCATGATCCCAAAACGATATTGGTAAATCGGTAAGAAACATCATAGATTGTACTATATCCAATAAAGTACGGTTATGACGTTCGGACACACCATTATGCTGTGGTGTTCCAAGTGGCATGAATTTGTGAAACTATTCCACATTGTTTTAATTGAAGACCAAACTCGTAGCTCAAATATTTGTCTCCGCGATCAGATCGTAGAAACCTTATTTTCTTGTCACGATGATTTTCCACTTCACTCTGAAATTCTTTGAACTTTTCAAATGTTTCAGACTTATGTTTCATCAAGTAGATATACCCATATCTGCTCAAATCATCTGTGAAGGTCAGAAAATAATGATACCCTCCACGAGCCTTAACACTCATCGGATCGCATACATCAGTATGTATTTATTTCCAATAAGTCAGTTGCTCGCTCCATTGTTCCGGAGAACAGCGTTTTAGTCATCTTGCCCATGAGGCATGGTTCGCAAGCATCAAGTGATTCATAATCAAGTGATTCCAAAAAAACCCATCAGCATGGAGTTTCTTCATGCGCTTTACACCAATATGACCTAAACGGCAGTGCCACAAATAAGTTGCACTATCATTATTAACTTTGCATCTTTTGGTTTCAATATTATATGTGTATCACTACGATCGAGATCCAACGAACTATTTTCATTGGGTGTGTAACCATATAAGGTTTTATTCATGTAAACAGAACAACAATTTATTCTCTTACTTAAATGAATAACTGTATTACAATAAACATGATCAAATCATATTCATGCTCAACGCAAACACCAAATAACACTTATTCAGGTTCAACACTAATCCCGAAAGTATAGGGAGTGTGCGATGATGATCATATCAATCTTGGAACCACTTCCAACACACATCGTCACTTCACCCTTAACTAGTCTCTGTTTATTCTGCAACTCGTTTCGAGTTACTAATCTTAGCAACTGAACTAGTATCAAATACTGAGGGGTTGCTATAAACACTAGTAAAGTACACATCAATAACATGTATATCAAATATACTTATGTTCACTTTGCCATCCTTCTTATCTGCCAATCACTTGGGGTAGTTCCGCTTCCAGTGACCAGTCCCTTTGCAGTAGAAACACTTAGTCTCAGGCTTAGGACCAGACTTGGGCTTCTTCACTTGAGCAGCAACTTGCTTGCTGTTCTTCTTGAAGTTCCCCTTCTTCCCTCTGCCCTTTTCTTGAAACTAGTGGTCTTGTCTACCATCAACACTTGATGTTTTTCTCGATTTCTACCTTCGTCAATTTCCGCATTACGAAGAGCTTGGGAATCGTTTCCGTTATCCCTTGCATATATAGTTCATCACGAAGTTCTACTAACTTGGTGATGGTGACTAGAGAATTCTGTCAATCACTATTTTATCTGGAAGATTAACTACCACTTGATTCAAGCGATTGTAGTACCCAGACAATCTGAGCACATGCTCACTGCTTGAGCTATTCTCCTCCATCTTTTAGCTATAGAACTTGTTGGAGACTTCATATCTCTCAACTCGGGTATTTGCTTGAAATATTAACTTCAACTCCTGGAACATCTCATATGGTCCATGACGTTCAAAACGTCTTTGAAGTACCGATTCTAAGCCGTTTAAGCATGGTGCACTAAACTATCAAGTAGTCATCATATTGAGCTAGCAAACGTTTCATAACGTCTGCATCTGCTCCCTTGCAATAGGTCTGTCACCTAGCGGTGCTATCAAGGAACATAATTCTTCTGTGCAGCAATGAGGATAAACCTCAGAAATCACGGATCCAATCCGCATCATTGCTACTAACATCTTTCAACACAATTTTCTCTAGGAACATATCAAAATAAACACAGGGAAGCATACAAACGCGAGCTATTGATCTACAACATAGATATGATAATACTACCAGTACTAAGTTCATGATAAATTAAGTTCAATTAATCATATTACTTAAGAACTCCCACTTAGATAGACATCCCTCTAATCCTCTAAGTGATCACGTGATCCAAAATCAACTACCATGTCCGATCATCACGTGATGTCCGATCATCACGTGAGATGGAGTAGCTTCATTGGTGAACATCACTATGTTGATCACATCTACTATATGATTCACGCTCGACCTTTCGGTCTCCGTGTTCCGAGGCCATATCTGTATATGCTTGGCTCGTCAAGTATAACCTGAGTATTCCGCGTGTGCAACTGTTTTGCACCCGTTGTATTTGAACGTAGAGCCTATCACACCCGATCATCACGTGGTGTCTCAGCACGAAGAACTTTCACAACGGTGCATACTCAGGGAGAACACTTCTTGATAATTAGTGAGAGATCATCTTATAATGCTACCGTCAATCAAAGCAAGATAAGATGCATAAAAGATAAACATCACATGCAATCAATATAAGTGATATGATATGGCCATCATCATCTTGTGCTTGTGATCTCCATCTTCGAAGCACCGTCATGATCACCATCGTCACCGGCGCGACACCTTGATCTCCATCGTAGCATCATTGTCGTCTCGCCAATCTTATGCTTCCACGACTATCGCTACCGCTTAGTGATAAAGTAAAGCATTACAGCGCGATTGCATTGCATACAATAAAGCGACAACCATATGGCTCCTGCCAGTTGCCGATAACTCGGTTACAAAACATGATCATCTCATACAATAAAATTTAGCATCATGTATTGACCATATCACATCACAACATGCCCTGCAAAAACAAGTTAGACGTCCTCTACTTTGTTGTTGCAAGTTTTACGTGGCTGCTACGGGCTTAAGCAAGAACCAATCTTACCTACTCATCAAAACCACAACGATAGTTTGTCAAGTTGGTGCTGTTTTAACCTTCGCAAGGACCGGGCGTAGCCACACTCGGTTCAACTAAAGTTGGAGAAACTGTCACCCGCTAGCCACCTTTGTGCAAAGCACGTCGGGAGAACCGGTCTCGCGTAAGCGTACGCGTAATGTCGATCCGGGCCGCTTCGTCCAACAATACCGCTGAACCAAAGTATTGTTGGGTAACGTAGTAATTTCAAAAAAATTCCTACGCACACGCAAGATCATGGTGATGCATAGCAACGAGAGGGGAGAGTGTAATCTACGTACCCTTGTAGATCAACAACGGAAGTGTTAGCACAATGTGGTTGATGTAGTCGTACGTCTTCACGGCCCGACTGATCAAGCACCGAAACTACGGTACCTCCGAGTTCTAGCACACGTTCAGCTCGATGACGATCCCCGGACTCCGATCCAGCAAAGTGTCGGGGGAGAGTTCCGTCAGCACGACGGCGTGGTGACGATCTTGATGTGCTACCGTCGCAGGGCTTCGCCTAAGCACCGCTACAATATTATCGAGGACTATGGTGGAAGGGGGCACCGCACACGGCTAAGAATATGATCACGTGGATCAACTTGTGTCTCTAGGGGTGCCCCTTGCCTCCGGGAGTAGGATTCCCCCCCTTTCCTAGTTGGAATAGGATTCGGGAGGGGGGAAAGAGGAGAGAGAGAAGGAAGGGGGGGGGCGCCGCCCCCTCTCCTTGTCCTATTCGGACTAGGGGGGGAGGGGCGCGCGGCCCAGCCCTGGCCACCTCTCCTCTCTTCCACTAAGGCCCACTAAGGCCCATATACCTCCCGGGGGGTTCCGGTAACCTCCCGATACTCCGGTAAAATCCCGATTTCACCCGGAACACTTCCGATATCCAAATATAGGCTTCCAATATATCAATCTTTATGTCTCGACCATTTCGAGACTCCTCGTCATGTCCCCGATCTCATCCGGGACTCCGAACTCCTTCGGTACATCAAAACTCATAAACTCATAATATAACTGTCATCGAAACCTTAAGCGTGCGGACCCTACGGGTTCGAGAACAATGTATACATGACCGAGACACGTCTCCGGTCAATAACCAATAGTGTAACCTGGATGCTCATATTGGCTCCTACATATTCTACGAAGGTCTTTTATCGGTCAGACCACATAACAACATACGTTGTTCCCTTTGTCATCGGTATGTTACTTGCCCGAGATTCGATCATCGGTATCTCAATACCTAGTTCAATCTCGTTACCGGCAAGTCTGTTTACTCGTTTCGTAATACATCATCTCGCAACTAACTCATTAGTTGCAATGCTTGCAAGGCTTATGTGATGTGCATTACCGAGAGGGCCCAGAGATACCTCTCCGACAATCGGAGTGACAAATCCTAATCTCGAAATACGCCAACCCAACATGTACCTTTGGAGACACCTGTAGAGCACCTTTATAATCACCCAGTTACGTTGTGACATTTGGTAGCACACAAAGTGTTCCTCCGGCAAACGGGAGTTGCATAATCTCATAGTCATAGGAACATGTATAAGTCATGAAGAAAGCAATAGCAACATACTAAACGATCAGGTGCTAAGCTAACGGAATGGGTCATGTCAATCACATCATTCTCCTAATGATGTGATCCCGTTAATCAAATGACAACTCATGTCTACGGCTAGGAAACATAACCATCTTTGATCAACAGGCTAGTCAAGTAGAGGCATACTAGTGACACTCTGTTTGTCTATGTATTCACACATGTATTATGTTTCCAGTTAATACAATTCTAGCGTGGATAATAAACATTTATCATGATATAAGGAAATAAATAATAACTTTATTATTTCCTCTAGGGCATATTTCCTTCAAGTATGACATGCTGGTAAGCAGTATGACTTATATCGCCCACAACTCACTTGTGTTCTACTCGTGCAAATAACATCAACACATAAAACCTAGGCTTTGATGCCAACTGTTGGGTAACGTAGTAATTTCAAAATTTTCCTACGCACACGCAAGATCATGGTGATGCATAGCAACGAGAGGGGAGAGTGTAATCTACGTACTCTTGTAGATCGACAACGGAAGCGTTAGCACAACGTGGTTGATGTAGTCGTACGTCTTCACGGCCCGACCGATCAAGCACCGAAACTACGGCACCTCCGAGTTCTAGCACACGTTCAGCTCGATGACGATCCCCGGACTCTGATCCAGCAAAGTGTCGGGGAAGAGTTCCGTCAGCACGACGGCGTGGTGATGATCTTGATGTACTACCCTCGCAGGGCTTCGCCTAAGCACCGCTACAATATTATCGAGGACTATGGTGGAAGGGGGCACCGCACACGGCTAAGAATATGATCATGTGGATCAACTTGTGTCTCTAGGGGTGCCCCTTGCCTCCGTATATAAAGGATCAAAGGGGGGTGCGGTCGGCTAGGAGAGGGCGCGCCAGGAGGAGTCCTACTCCCTCCGGGAGTAGGATTCCCCCCTTTCCTAGTTGGAATAGGATTCGGGAAGGGGGAAAGAGGAGAGAGAGAAGGAAGGGGGGCGCCGCCCCCCTCTCCTTGTCCTATTCGGACTAGGGGGGGAGGGGCGCGTGGCCCAGCCCTGGCCACCTCTCCTCTCTTCCACTAAGGCCCACTAAGGCCCATATACCTCCCGGGGGGTTCCGGTAACCTCCCGGTACTCCGGTAAAATCCCGATTTCACCCGGAACACTTCCGATATCCAAATATAGGCTTTCAATATATCAATATTTATGTCTCGACCATTTCGAGACTCCTCGTGATGTCCCCGATCCCATCCGGGACTACGAACTCCTTTGGTACATCAAAACTCATAAACTCATAATATAACTGTCATCGAAACCTTAAGTGTGCGGACCCTACCAGTTCGAGAACAATGTAGACATGACCGAGACATGTCTCCGGTCAATAACCAATAGCGGAACCTGGATGCTCATATTGGCTCCTACATATTCTACGAAGATCTTTTATCGGTCAGACCGCATAACAACATACGTTGTTCCCTATGTCATCGGTATGTTACTTGCCCGAGATTCGATCATCGGTATCTCAATACCTATTTCAATCTCGTTACCGGCAAGTCTCTTTACTCATTCCGTAATACATCATCTCACAACTAACTCATTAGTTGCAATGCTTGCAAGGCTTATGTGATGTGTACTACCGAGAGGGCCCAGAGATACCTCTCCCACAATCGGAGTGACAAATCCTAATCTCGAAATACGCCAACCCAACATGCACCTTTGGAGACACCTGTAGAGCACCTTTATAATCACCCAGTTACGTTGTGATGATTGGTAGCACAAAAAGTGTTCCTCCGGTAAACGGGAGTTGCATAATCTCATAGTCATAGGAACATGTATAAGTCATGAAGAAAGCAATAGCAACATACTAAACGATCGGGTGCTAAGCTAATGGAATGGGTCATGTCAATCAGATCATTCACCTAATGATGTGATCCCGTTAATCAAATAACAACTCTTTGTCCATGGTTAGGAAACATAACCATCTTTGATTAACGAGCTAGTTTAGTAGAGGCATACTAGTGACACTCTATTTGTCTACACACATGTATTATGTTTCCAGTTAATACAATTCTAGCATGAATAATAAACATTTATCATGATATAAGGAAATAAATGATAACTTTATTATTGCCTCTAGGGCATATTTCCTTCATCAAGAGCTTCACGTAACTTACTAAACTATGCTAGAGCCCATAATAGCTTGTGGCTGCACACGGAAGTTTCTAGCATGAATCATCTCAGTTCCCTTTGAGCCTGGGTGGCGGTCCATAGGAAGATCACACGGGTACCCCGAGATTTCCAAAAAAAATACAGACAACACTGGGTTCCCCAGGTGCCTCAATCCACCCAGTTGTTTGATTAAGTTGCCACCTTAAGTTGAACCATTAATTAACAATCTCACATCTGACATGAATTTCACTCAAACCCAAACCACGTCTACGAGCATAGCATAGCAATATAAGCAATACGTAGAAGTAACTCCCAAGGGTTTGAATATAACAGGGCAATAGGTTCTACCTCAGCAACTACTTCCCAACCCACAAGTTAATGACATCCTAATCATGCAATGTTTGAGGATTGGAACTAATGCATAAAAACTGGGTAATAATAGGATATGATCAAAGTGTTACTTGCCTTGCTGACGATCCGCGAATCCTAGAGACTCGTAGTAACACGCTTCGCACTCCGAGAATTCTATCACAAGCAAACAATAACATACATAAGTAATAAGCAACGAAGCACAAGCAAAACTCAAATAAGAGAGGTTAACCAGAAAGTTCAACTTAAGAACTCCGGTACGCAAAAAGAATCAAATCAAACGAAGCAACGAAACTCAGACGGCGAAAGAAAGAAGCTTCGTTTACTAATCTAAAACTAGGTCAAATTTTACAGTAGAGAAAACTTGTTTGAGTTGGTTAAACGGAAAGAGGGTTTCGAGACGAAACTCCAGGCGCTTGAATCGCATGATTCCGATAAACGAGCGAAAAGATAAACAGAATCTAAGATCGGATCAGAAATCACGATTAGAGAAAATCACGGAATAAATTCGATAAAAGAAAACTCACGAATAGACTAACGAACGAGCGTTCGTTAGTTGTAACTAACGGGCGAGGAACCGTTCGTTAAAACGAACGTTCGGATGAACGTCCGCTAATTAGAAGAACTGAAAAAAAACCGGTGAATCCGAAAAAACGGATCTAGCGTTTCTAATAAAACGAACGATCTTTATAAAAAACCGGCGGCGGGGTGCGGCGGCTACCTCCGGCGAGAGGTCCGGCGAGGCGAGGCAGCGGTGGGCGGCGGCTTGCGGGGCGGCGGCGCGAGCTGCGGCAGGCGGCGGCGACGACGACGGCAAGCGGCGGCGGCGGTGGCGGCGGCTTGGCATGGCGCGGGCGGCGGCGGTGGTGGTGTGGTGTTGGGGGCGGGGTGGCGGCGTATATAATGGGGCAGCAACTTGGAGGAGGGGGCAAGGCGCGGCGGAGGCGGAGTCCAACTCGGACTCCGGTCCGAGTGGCGGCGGCGGCGGCGCGCGCGCGTAGGAGGCGGCGACGGCGGTGGCCTGGCGCGGCTGGGCCTTAGGCCCAGTCGGCGCGGGAACCCCTTTTTTTTTTAAACTTCGCCGACCGAAATAAAATCCTAGAAAAAAATAAATAAAAACCTAAAAAATGCCAAAACAAATTTTCACCGTCTAAATAAAATATTTAGGATGAGTTGAACATTTTCTTGGCCCTAAAATGAAATTTCAAAAACATGCAATTTTTCTAATGCAAATAAAATCTGAATAAAACCAAATAAAATCCAATAATTGATTTTAATATTTTTCCTCCAACATTTCAATTATTTTGGAGAAGTCATATTATCTCCACTCATTTGATTTAATATGAAATATTTCTCGGAGAGAAAAATTATTAAAATCAAAATCCTCGTTTCATTATTTGATAAAAATCAAATATGAAAACCGGAAAATCCCAACTCTCTCCGTGGGTTCTTGAGTTGCTTAGGATTTTGAGGATTGCGGAACGGAAATGCTATAAATCATGATATGCATGGATGATCTATGTATAACATTCCAAATTGAAAATTTGGGATGTTACAAACCTACCCCCCTTAAGATGAATCTCGCCCTCGAGATTCGGGTTGGCTAGAAAATAGGTATGGGTGGTCCTTGCGGAGATCGTCCTCTCGTTCCCAGGTAGCTTCATCCTCGGTATGGTGGCTCCACTGAACTTTGCAAAACTTGATAACCTTACTGCGGGTGACTCTGCTGGCAAACTCAAGAATCTTAACTGGCTTCTCCTCGTAAGTCAAATCACTGTCCAACTGAATCGCCTCCAAGGGTACTGTATCTCTTAATGGTATATCCGCCATCTCAGCATGACACTTCTTCAGTTGTGAAACGTGGAACACATCGTGGACTCCTGACAACCCCTCAGGTAACTCCAACTTGTAGGCAACTTCTCCCATCCGTTCCAAAATGTGATACGGTCCTACAAATCTCGGGGCTAACTTTCTTTTAACTCCAAAATGTTTCACTCCTCGCAAGGGCAATACTCGCAGATATGCTCTATCTCCAATTTCGTAGGTTACCTCCTTGCGTTTTGAGTCTGCATAACTCTTCTACCTGGACTAAGCAATTTTCAGTCGGTCTCGGATCAATTTTACCTTCTCCTAAGATTCTTTAATCAGGTATGGTCCAAACTACTTTCGGTCTCCTACCTCATCCCACATCAACGGTGTTCTGTACCTGCGTCCATACAGGGCTTCAAACGGTGCCATCTTCAAACTGGCTTGGTAGCTATTGTTGTATGAGAACTCTGCATACGGCAAATTGTCATCCCAACTAGATCCATAATCTAGCGCACAGGCTCTCAACATGTCCTCCAAAATTTGATTGACTCTCTCAGTCTGTCCATCTGTCTGCGGGTGAAACGTTGTACTGAACTCCAATCTCGTTCCCAAAGTCTGGTGTAACTGATGCCAAAACTTTGAAGTAAACTGTGTTCCTCGATCCGATACGATGGTCCTCGGAACTCCATGCAGACATACGATCCTGGACATATAGATCTTGGCCAACTTTGCACTTGTATAGGTGGTTTTCACTGGGATGAAGTGAGCTACTTTGGTCAAACGATCAACTACTGCCCATATGGAATCATATCCTGCTTTAGTCCTGGGTAATCCGGTGATAAAGTCCATGCCAAGTTTATCCCACTTTCATTCGGGTATCGGCATAGACTGTAACAGTCCTGCTGGCTTCTGATGTTCTGCCTTAACTCTCTGACATACATCACATACGACTACATACTCGGCAATATCCTTCTTCATACCAGTCCACCAGAAACGTTCCTTCAAATCCAAATACATCTTGGTGCTCCCTGGGTGTATCGAGTATGGTGAGTCATGGGCCTCTTGAAGTATTAACTTCCTGATCTCCTGGTTGTTGGGCACATAAACTCAGTCCTCAAACCATAGGGTATCGTGCTCATCTTCACGAAAACCTTTGGCCTTTCCTTTGCCCATCTTCTCCTTTATCTTGGCAATCTCTTTATCATCTTTCTGAGCTTCCCGAATCTTGTCCAGCAATGTCGACTGAACCTCCATTGTGGCAATGAACCTTCTAGGTACAATCTCTAATCGAAGTTCCATGATGCCCTTTGCTAATTCCTTCGACGGTCCTTTACTTTCAAGGATATTAGCATAACTCTTTCGATTCAATGTGTCTGCTACGACATTGGCCTTTCCTGGATGATAGTGTAGCTTCATGTCATAATCCTTTATAAGCTCCAACCATCTCCTCTGCCTAAGGTTCAACTCCTTCTGGGTGAAGATGTACTTCAAACTCTTGTGATCCGTGTACACATCACAACGGTTTCCAATAAGGTAATGTCTCCAAGTCTTCAACGCATGCACTACGGCCGCTAGCTCCAAATCATGCATAGCATAATTCAACTCATGAGGTTTTAGCTGTCGTGAGGCATACAAAACAACTCTTCCGTCCTGCATAAGCACACATCCAAGTCCTAAGCGAGAGGCGTCGCAATACACTTGGTACTCCTTATGTATATCTGGCAGTACTAGCACTGGGGCTGTAGTCAAACGTTTCTTCAACTCCTGGAAACTTGCTTCACAATCTTCTGTCCATTTAAACTTGGTATCCTTCTTCAACAGTTCAGTCATTGGTTTTGTAATCTTGGAAAAATTCTCAATGAATCTCCGGTAGTATCCTGCGAATCCAAGAAAACTGCGGATCTCGCTAACTGAGGTGGGTGCCAACCATTCAGCGACTGACTGAACCTTGCTGGGGTCTACTGCTATACCTTCTCCTGATATAACATGTCCAAGGAATCCGAATTCCTTCAGCCAAAACTCGCATTTGCTAAACTTAGCATACAATTGGTGTTCCCTGAGCTTCTCGAGAACTAAACGCAATTGCTCTTTGTGCTCCTCCTCGTTCTTCGAGTATACCATGATATCATCAATAAATACCACAACAAACTTGTCCAAATACTCCATGAACACCTTGTTCATCATGCTCATGAAATAGGCAGGGGCGTTAGTCAGTCCAAACGACATGACCGTGTACTCGTATAATCCATATCGCGTTGTGAACGCTGTCTTTGGTATGTCCTTCTCTCGTATCTTCAACTGATGATACCCTGATCGTAAATCGATCTTTGAGAACACTTTAGCTCCTTGCAACTGATCAAACAGATCGTTGATCATTGGTAGTGGGTACTTGTTCTTTATCGTCACTTCATTCAAGGCTCGATAATCAACAACCATCCTTAGGGATTTATCCTTCTTCTCAACCAAAAGTACTGGGGCTCCCCAAGGTGATGCACTTCTTCGGATGTATCCTTTCTCCAATAACTCCTTGATCTGTTTCTTAATTTTCTTTCAGATCATTTGCGGGCATCTGATAGGGTCTCTTGGATATTGGTCCTGTACCTGGCAACAGCTCTATCAAAAACTCAATGTCTCTGTCCGGTGGCATGCCTGGTAACTCCTCTGGGAAAAACATCCGGGTAATCCTTTACTACCGGCACTTCCTCCTGAACAACTCCCGTAAGGGCATTCACTTGGCTCCTTTTTGGAACATGCCTAGACACATACTTAATCCTTTTTCCCTCCGGGGTGGTGAGATAAATCGACTTACTCGCACAGTCAATGCTTCCTCCATACTTTGACATCTAGTCCATACCCAATATCACATCCAATCCTTGCGACTCCAAGATAATTAGGTCGGACGGAAACACATGTGTGCCAATGGTTAAGGGTATCTGGTCACACCATCGGCTAGCCATATATTCTGCTCCGGGTGAACTCACTAAAAGAGGGGTCCTAAGGGTTTGGGTTGGTAGTTTAAACTTATCCACGAATCCCCTTGATATGTATGAATGCGATGCACCAGTATCGAAAAGAACAAGAGTGGTAAATGACTTAACCAAAAACTTACCTATTACCGCGTCCGGCTACTCTTCAACCTCCTCCACGTTAACGTGGTTCACTTGTCCTTTGTTGAATGAATTGGGCTTCTTCCCAGCGCTTCCATTTCCGTTTCCATTCCTTCCTTCGGGGCAATCATTGGCATAGTGCCATGTCTTCCCGCACCTAAAACAGGTAACCTGACTTAAGTCTCTTTTGGCAGGAGTGGACGGGTTGGAGCGGTTCTGATTGTTGTTAGCTCCGTTCCCATTCCCATTCTTAGCACCACTGTGGTTATGTGATCCTCCTCCAGTGTGGTTGTGACCTCCATGGTTGTGAACAAGTCCTCCCGAGTTTGGGGCTAGGCGAGGCTTCTGCTGAGCTCCTGAGTTATACTTCCCTTGTCCATACTTTCTCTTGTGGCTCTCAATCTGCTGTTGTTTCCCTTCAATCATAAGAGCCTTATCTACCAACTCCTGGTAGTTGTTGAAGGTTGCTACCATCAACTGCATGCTCATCTCCTCATTCAGCCCTTCCATAAACTTCTCCTGCTTCGCGGCATCTGTGGCTACATCATCAGGGGCATAATGTGATAACTTGCTAAACTCATCCACGTACTGAGCCACAGTACGGTTCCCCTGGCGTAGGTTGCGGAACTCTCGCTTCTTCATCTGCATAGCTCCAGTTGAGACATGGGCGGTGCGGAAAGCTTGCTGAAACTGGTCCCAAGTGACGTTGGCTACAGGAAAAGTGGCTGTGTAATTCTCCCACCATGAGGCTGCTGGTCCATCCAATTGATGTGCGGCAAAGCGCACCCTCTCAGCATCTGTGCAACCTGCGGTGTTCAACTCCCTTCCAATATGGCGTAGCCAATCATCAGCAACTATAGGCTCGGTGCTACTGGAAAACACCGGCGGCTGTAACCTTAGAAAACGGGCTAGGTTGTCCACTGGCGTTGGGTTGTTGTTGTTGTTGTTGCCCTGGTTCTGAACTAGCAATTGCATCAAGGCATTCTGCTGCTGGATCAACTGGGTGAGCTCCGGCGGGAAGGCAAAACCGGGGTCACGTCTCGGAGGCATCTGAGGGGTTTAGATGGGAGAGATTTAGAATAGAAGAGGTCTAATGAGAAAGCACTACCCATATGCATATGAGACAAACACAATCATTTCACTCAATCAATCAAGAAAGGGCATACAAACGATCTAGAACTATCGCACAAGTGCTCAACTACTACTAAATACATGGGAGAATACTACTAATAGTTGGTGGTCATCTAGAAATTTTGATCGGTGGAAGACTCCATGATGTCTGCTCCAGCTTCGTCTTCAAAGTCATCATCACTAGGGTCGGAGTCGGTGTCGTCGATGATGATGTAGTTGTCTGGGCAAGTGGAATCGTTGTCTTCTACTCCCGGTGCTGGTCCTCCCATGAATACTCAGATCTTCTTGACTGGGTCATCATTCTTCTCCAGTAGTGTCTTGATTTCCTCCTCATATCCATCACGGGTAAACTTGAGTTCTTCCTCTAGCTCGATGATCCTAGTCTTCGCCTTCTTCAGGTCCATCATGTCAGCGCACATCTGGTTCTCCTGACGTCGAATGTGCTAGTTTAACTCCTGGATGAAAGCTGCAATGGATTTATCCTTCTAGGTGCTGATCACTTCCCATTGCTCGTCTCGGCGCCCACATATTTGGTAGATAGTGTCCTTAAGCTCCCTGTTGTAAACTTCTCCAATGCGTCCCATGGTGATGTGAGCTGCCATGCTCTTGCCTAGACACCAGGTTGGTGCTTCGAAGGAAAACTCTATGGGTTTAGAAGTTGGCGAGAACGTCCTTCCTGGAACTTGTACTTGAATCATTCAGCGCTCTTCTTCTGGTAAAGTGGCGTTGTACGTCCCGGTGAAGCTTGGTATTCCAATGTTCAAGTACCTAGTGACTTCCTTCAAGTGGCGTCTAAAAGGTATGTCTTCATCCGGTTGTGCAAACTTGTTCTTCATCTTCGTCATCCTAAAGAGTAGAAAATGGAGAGGACTCAGAAATGAGAAGAGAAGTGTGACCTAGTGTTTATCTTAGTGGTCGTGCCCTACACTCAGCGTGTGCTCTGATACCATCTTGTAGCGACCCGACCTCAGATGGTCAAGTCTCTGTGCTTCAGTGTCATCCCTGGATCAGTAATGCTGACACACACAGTACTCGAGGATTTATAACAGAGTAGCAATCACACACTTATTACAATAATATGGCTTAAGGCCATCTAATGCGATGACAGCGGAAGGCTTGGAAGATAAGGTGAGTCTATCAACTCCAACGGCATAGCTGAGCTGCACGGCCGAACCTTACTCCTCGTCTGAAAAGTCCGCAACATAATACGTTGCAGCCCGAAAACGGGTCAGCACATGGAATATGCTGGCAAAGTAACACATTAGAGTAAGAACAAAATAATACTATCACTATATGCATATATGGCTGGTGGAAAGCTCTATGGTTATAGTTTTGCGAAAAGCCAATTTTTCCCTACAACAAAGGAATAGATTTTAATTTTTACTATCATGGTGGTTGAAACATCATTGAGAAGGTAACCCCAACTCAATCCCAATTAAAGTGATTAACAACCCAACAATATTAATTAAACATGGTGAGATACATGTGATAACCCAAGTACTAGATACTCAAGAATTGTCCATAACCGGGGACACGGCTAACCATGATTAGATTGTACACTCTGCAGAGGTTTGCGCACTTTTCCCCACAAGACTCGATCGCCTCCGTTGGATTCCTCGCACTACATGGTGTTTGAGAAACGGATGACCGAGACACAGTCTTTCAGAAACGTTAACTCTCCACTCTGGGTAGACCATACCAAACCTACAAAACCCACTACCTGCTGATCTACCTCTTCAAGAGCTTCACGTAACTTACTCAACTATGCTAGAGCCCATAATAGCTTGTGGCTGCACACGGAAGTTTCTAGCATGAATCATCTCAGTTCCCTTTGAGCCTGGGTGGCGGTCCATAGGAAGATCACACGGGTACCCTGGGATTTCCAAAAAAAATACAGACAACACTGGGTTCCCCAGGTGCCTCAATCCACCCAGTTGTTTGATTAAGTTGCCACCTTAAGTTGAACCATTAATTAACAATCTCATATCTGACATGAATTTCACTCAAACCCAAACCACGTCTACGAGCATAGCATAGCAATATAAGCAATACGTAGAAGTAACTCCCAAGGGTTTGAATATAACAGGGCAATAAGTTCTACCTCAGCAACTACTTCCCAACCCACAAGTTAATGACATCCTAATCATGCAATGTTTGAGGATTGGAACTAATGCATAAAAACTGGGTAATAATGGGATATGATCAAAGTGTTACTTGCCTTGCTGACGATCCGCGAATCCTAGAGACTCGTAGTAACACGCTTCGCACTCCGGGAATTCTATCGCAAGCAGACAATAATATACATAAATAACAAGCAACGAAGCACAAGCAAAACTCAAATAAGAGAGGTTGACCAGAAAGTTCAACTTAAGAACTCCGGTACGCAAAAAGAATCAAATCAAACGAAGCAACGAAACTCAGACGGCGAAAGAAAGAAGCTTCGTTTACTAATCTGAAACTAGGTCAAATTTTACAGTAGAGAAAACTTGTTTGAGTTGGTTAAACAGAAAGAGGGTTTCGAGACGAAACTCCAGGCGCTTGAATCGCCTGATTCCGATAAACGAGCGAAAAGATAAACAGAATCTAAGATCGGATCAGAAATCGCGATCAGAGAAAATCACGGAATAAATCTGATAAAAGAAAACTCACGAACAGACTAACGAACGAGCGTTCGTTAGTTGTAACTAACGGGCGAGGAACCATTCGTTAAAACGAACGTTCGGACGAACGTCCGCTAACTAGAAGAACCGAAAAAACCGGCGAATCCGAAAAAACCCAGATCTAGGGTTTCTAAAAAACCGAACGGTCTTTATAAAAAAACCGGCGGCGGGGCGCGGCGGCTACCTCTGGCGATAGGTCCGGCGAGGCGAGGCAGCGGCGGCGGTGGTGGTGTGGTGTTGGGGGCGGGGTGGCGGCGTATATAAAGGGGGTGGGGCAGCGACTTGGAGGAGGGGGTAAGGCGCGGCGGAGGCGGAGTCCAACTCGGACTCCGGTCCGAGTGGCGGCGGCGGCGGCCTGGCGCGGCTGGGCCTTAGGCCCAGTCGGCGCGGGAACCCTTTTTTTTTTTAAACTTCGCCGACCGAAATAAAATCCTAGAAAAAAAACCTAAAAATGCCAAAACAAATTTTACCGTTTAAATAAAATATTTAGGACGAGTTGAACATTTTCTTGGCCCTAAAATGAAATTTCGAAAACATGCAATTTTTCTAATGCAAATAAAATTCGAATAAAACCAAATAAAATCCAATAAATGATTTTAATATTTTTCCTCCGATATTTCAATTATTTTGGAGAAGTCATATTATCTCCACTCATTTGATTTAATATGAAATATTTCTCGGAGAGAAAATTATTAAAATCAAAATCCTCGTTTCATTATTTGATAAAAATCAAATATGAAAACCGGAAAATCCCCAACTCTCTCCGTGGGTCCTTGAGTTGCTTAGGATTTTGAGAATTGCGGAACGGAAATACTATAAATCATGATATGTATGGATGATCTATGTATAATATTTCAAATTGAAAATTTAGGATGTTACAGGGGGTATGCGTACTGAATTATGCAGAAAGTAATACACCTAACAAATACAGGGGGGATACATGGTGCAATACTGCAAGATACGTGGGGCACAACCATGTTAACTTTGTTGTCCGGCAGAAATGCTTTCTGAACTGCTCCTATCCAATGGTTAGAAAAACCCCAACAAAGGCCCTTTAAGTATTTTATTTTGGGCTACTTTGCACTAGACTTTGCTACTCTCCAATCTAAATTAATTGACGCAGCTCCAGTACAACTCCCATCCAAATTAATTGATTCAGATTGGAGTGAGTAATAATAATTTTTGGCCTGCTTCTATGGAAGTAGAAAGGGAGTGCTATTAGGAATATCGACACTCATGTCCTACAACTGTGGCGTCTAAGATACTCTTCCCTTCAAGCTTTGCTGGTGAGCCGTGGATTCACCTCTCATCTCCTCACTGCTCAGAAGAGCGAATCCTGATGCCTCGGCTTCGATTAGTAGTTTAGGCTAGTTTTTTTTTCTTTCTAAGTAGTGTTTCGGCAGATGATGGCTCTTTATTTTTGAGTTGGTCTTTTATACTTCGATCCTCCTCAAGTTCGTCTATCGGGACATAGTTGATGGAGCTTCGGCGTAGATTCCCTTGGTCTCCTTGGGATGACAAGGTTAGAGTTTCTCGCCATGTGTGCTAGCCAACGAGAGTAGGTGTCAGACACTTCAGATCGGTTCAATGGTTTAATGGCGACGACTGTGGCTCTGGGACGTTGGTCCTTAGTAGCATGTGCACGAAGATTTTTTAGCTATCATCGACATGGTCAAACTGGCTCCAATAGGGGAGCAACGACAGTGGCACGTCAGCGACTCATTCTGACGGCGACAATGGCCATTTGGCGGTGATGCAATTTTTATTATGTTTGGATTGCTCTATATTTCTTACCAACCTTTAAAACAGATCTCTGTCCATAGAAAAACATTTTACTTATTTTGAGGGAAATTACCAACATTTCATTTTAGATCTATTTTCATTCGACTTGATCGTCAAAAAGAAAAAAAAAGACACCATACGATCTGCTTAAAACGTGGGACCCACGAGGCGTGGGTGAGAGAAGTCGTGGCCGCGTGGGCTAAGCAAACGCAAATCCACGCGGCGGACTTGACTTGCGCTCGAATCCGTCGTTAGTTGCATTCTCATTCTCCTCTTCTGGCCCATAGATAGAGATACGACGCTGCTTCCTTCCGCGTCCAGAAACCCTCGCCCACCCACCAGCACCGGCCACCGCCTCCTCCCCCAAAATCGAAACCCCTACCCCCATCCCCAAGCAGATCGGCCGAGAGCCATGGAGGCGCAGATGAGCAAGTTCTTCGAGTCGGTGGGCTCCTTCTTCTCCGGCGGCGACAACATCCCCTGGTGCGACCGCGACATCATCGCCGTAAGTGCCCCCCACCTCTCTCCCCTTAGCCCCTCGCTTTACTTGATGAATCTTTCGCTGCTGTGGTGTCCTGCGCAGTAGATGTGGCCTAATTGATTCTAGGATGCGCGCATCATACTATCCGAAGCACGAAAATACATGTAGAAAAGGAGAGTGGGTCGTTATTGCAAAGCTTCGTGATGCTTGATGCTGCCCTGGTGGTGGGAGACCGGCCGTGGTTGTTGAATCGGTGGTGCCTTACCATGTTTGTTCAGTTAGTTGATGTCATTATTTACCGGTAGTAGCATGGATTTACCAAGTTGGGATGTTGGATACTCTGATTCCCATTTTGTCTCTTGTAGTACCGAATGCTATGTGTTTTTACTAAAGTCATCAGATAGCTAACTAACTATGCAATGTCCACTCGGAACTTGGCCATGTTCATTGGGTTACTGTTATCTGTTTATGTAGTGTTCACAAGCACGAACTGTTAAGTCATCTATTCTTGGCTGTTGCTTTTGTTCATGTATATATGTGCCTTCTGTTCTTTTGCATTGTTCACAGACTATCCTGTTATGTTAATTATGTTTGAAGAGCAACTAGAACTTATAGTTCTGATTCCGATGATTATTCATGGTTTATATGTTTGGACCGTTGGTGGTGGGAGATTAGTTTTGTCTGTTTGAACCGTTGGTGCTTTGGCATGACATGTATGCTCAGTCAGTTGATGTGATTTTGTAGTGACAATAGCATGAATTTACCAAATTGCCCATTTGGTCTCGTGTACTACATGTCTTTTACTAAATAGATGGAAGATGGTTAACTCAGCTCTGAAATGTCTACTCGGAATTTATGCACTGTTCACAAACACAAACTGTCTAAGTCATACATTCTTATTTCTTGGCTGTTGCTATTGTTAAATACTCGTATATGCTTTCTGTTCCCCTTCAATCTTCACGAATTATTTTGTTTTGTTTAATATCTTCGATGAGCAAGCAGAGCTTATATTCATGGTTATATGCACCTAGGGATGTGAAAGAGAGGTTGCTGAGGCTGCAACCGAGGAACAGAAAAATGATAGCATCATGAGGCTATCTTGGGCTCTCGTCCATTCCAAGCAGACTGATGATGTGAACCGTGGAATTGGCATGATTGAAGGTCAGATAACTTTTTTTATTTGCATGGAAGAAAATTTACTCCTTGCAACCTATTATCTTACTTTGCTATCTATTCTTCTCAACTCTGTTTTGATCAAATTGTTTGTTCTACTTGCACAGCTTCTCTTGATAAAACCACCAGCCCACTGCAGACTAGAGAAAAGTTGTATTTGCTGGCTGTTGGGCACTACAGAAATGGTAACTATGTAAGGAGCCGGCAACTTGCGGACCGTTGTTTGGAGGTATTCTTGCACTACCTTCTGGTTGCCTTATATAATGCATACTTTCTTGGTGTGTGGTACTGTTTCTGCTGGTAAAAGGGAAAGAAATATTTCACTGGTTTTGAGCTTAACTGCAAGCCAAATATTTGATAATGTCATACATGCAGTTGATGCAAGTAGCTCTGCATTGTGAACTTGTGGTAACTCATCATCTTATTTGCTTGTGTAACAACCAACTGGTGCTATTTCTATGCTGGTTTGCTGGGTGACACATGTGGAATTTATTTGCATATTGCTTGCGTAACTACTTACTAGTACTGTCTCTGTGCTGGACGACATAGCGATAAACCAAATATTTGATTCCACTAAGGTTTGTGCAACTAAAGTAAAGGTTCTTGATATTTGTGGTTCCCTCAGTTTGTTGATTTCTTCATCATCAGGCTTGGAAATAATTTTCCTACATTTGCACCATCCAAGACATTGTCCCTTAAATCACCCTCCCTCTCATTAATCTGGCAGCGTCATGATATACAATCGATTTTTCTGCGGTAAGACTGATAGACAATTGATATGTGGCTATGCAGATAACAGTATTTTGTAATTGTTATGCAAACAGCAAATCTGTTTAACTGCTTAACTGAATTCATTCGACTGTTGTGTCACGTGTTTTATATTTCTATTGATTCCACACCTATTCTTGTCGATTAATTCTGGCTAAGCAGCTCAAGATCGTGGCTATGCTTGTTGCTGATTCCTTGTGTGCTACTCCATTTCAAGATTTGGCTATGCTTAAGCCTAATTCCGAAGTAGCATTTTGTGCCGGACATGTTAGTTAGACATACTTATCTATGTGACCTATACACTTTATACGTGGGATACAATTAAAATTCAGAGAAAAATATGCAAAACAAAGTTTATGGGGTAATATAAGTGCGTATGTTTTTCAACTGTTTAAGGGGTAATCTGGGACCATCATCTTTATATTCCATACTAGTTGAATATAAGTGCATATGTTTTTCAACCGTTTAAGGATATTGCCGCCTTTATAAATTCCCTCTTTTAATTGATCTTGTCCCCTTTTTTGTAGATTCAACCAGATTGGAGGCAGGCATCATCTCTGAAGAAGGCAATAGAGGATAAAATTGCTAAAGGTAAGATAAGTTTAATCGACCATACTTTTCTGCGATTCACAGTAGAAAACTATGTGATAATTTTATCTGTTGAAGTGACAACAGCAAGCTAGGAGTAATTTATGCTGAGTTTTCAAAATCAAGCAACTGTAAAAATAGATACTGATAACCCTGTTCATAAATTACTTGATTTTGAAAAACGTATGCACTTATTGCTTGATAACCCTGTTCTGTGCAGATGGTGTGATTGGCATAGGAATCGCCACAACTGCAGTAGGACTTATCGTCGGTGGGATCGCAGCTGCTCTTGCAAGGAAGAAGTGAGACTGCACCCGCCTGTTGATGAAATAGGATGTGTGTTTGGTTCTATCGTTCTACCGTTTGTTCTGTGTTACTTGAGTCGAATCGCCGCAACTATGTGCATAAAATGAGTTTATGATACCATGCCACCGTGTAATCTTTCGGATAAATCAAATCGTGATGGAAGTAGTACCATTGTCTCAAACCAGTGCTGAATACACCAATAAATGAACTATTAGGGGTCTTATTTCACAACACCAACACTTCACTCTCTAGATTGTACACACGACAATGCCACTCTGTTCAATCGAACGGTCTAAGTACCATGCCATTGAACATCATCCTCTGAACGGTCTAAGTACCAAACAATATGGCATTGAACATCATCCTCTGAGCTTGGATGATCCTGCCAATGGCTACTCGGCCCCGATGAGGGTGAGCAGGATGCCCTGGTAGTACCCGGAGGTGTCTCCGACGACATCCTTGGTCACCGTCGTCTTGTACCTCACCTTGTATTCCTCCTTCACTTTCTTCAAGTCGACCTCGGCGCGCGAGACAATCGCTCTGGTCAGGGATTCCTCGTCGGTGCCGAGCCCGATGATCGAGCTCCGGATCACCTGGAAAAGGCAGAGCCATGAAGAGCATCAGAACTGAAGCAGCCTGGAAAAGGTTGAGCTTTTGAGTATTACCTCTGCGAAGTGCTTCTCCGGCGATGTCAGGCACCAGACCGCAGTTTTCAGCATCGCCGACAGCTTGTCGTTGCGATTGCCCTCGAGAACCTGTGGCGCATCAAAATAGATATAGTTCATTTTGTGTGCTCAGGTTTTTTTAACCGTAGAAAAATGATGATGAAGTAGACCTCGTCGATGGCCTTGCCGTGCTCTCGCTTGTAGTGCTGGAACGTCGCCTTGAGCTGCGGCTTGCTCCTGGAGCTGACGATGCGGACCACGTCCCCGTGCAGCGGCTGCTTCTTGGCCGCCACCGCGCCGTGCAGCTCGGCCGCCTCGGCCCTCGCCAGCTCGCCGTCGACGTGCTCGCCGCCGTGGCGGTACGAGCTCACCAGGCGCACCAAGAACTGCACACGCACACGCACACGAGCGCTCAGCTCAACTGACCGGCAACGGCAAGAGCAAGAAATGGACCCACGGCGGCGACGAAAGAAGGAGAATGCCAGGATCGGCACGGCCTTGCCTGCTTGAGGGGGTCCTTGTAGAGCGGGCAGGCGGCGACGTCCTCCTCGAGCGACGAGTCGTAGGCGGAGCAGTAGGCCTTCCTGACGGCGACGAGGTGGTCCGGCGACGACGCGCAGGCGACCTCGATGAGCACCCAGGCGTGCCGGTCGCCGCCCTTCTTCCTGAGGGCCTTGTAGGCCAGCTTGGCGTCCCGCGCCGCCGGGTCCATCGCCCACAGCGTCATCGCGCCCTGAGACCACCGGACCAGACCAACGCGCAGACATGGAGATTAGATTTCGGACGGTGTCCGGCCGGGGACGAAGGAAGAAGCCTAGGAGCCCGCCGGCCATGGAGGAGGCGAAGGTGTATGTTACCTTGAAGTGGCTGGAGAGCTCGTCCTGGAGCGTGCGGAGGAGGGGCTTGTCGTAGAGGCCCTCGTAGGCGACGGCGATCTCCGCGCGCTGCGCCGCCGTCCGGTGGCCCAGGATCTCGATCAGCGCGTTCTCGTCCGTCCCCCACCCTGCCCATTTCTCACGATCTCAGCACAGGTTCTTCTTGCGGTAGAGCAAAAACAACAACATCAATCAATGGAGTAAACTTGATTGAATCTTCGTAAGTACTTACCTTGCACTGCTTTTCTGATGCTCTCTGCATCCTCGGTCGGGGAAGGGGCGGGGTCCGGGACCGAGATGGAGGCCATGGGGCTGAGCGTTCGCGCTCCTTCTTCTCCCTCCCTTCCCGTCCGTGCAGCCGAGGAGAAGTGGAGGAAGAGGAGATTGAGGGGAGGGATGTTATGGATGCACTCGAGGCAGCCGCACCAGCCACACATGGCAGCCACACAGACACCACAGCACACCACCAGGGTTGAAAGCTTCGCCGGCAATGGGCTTTTTGCCTAATTATTTCCTCGTGTGTTTCGCGTGTGCATCTTTTGATTGTGTTTTTCTTGGCTCATTTTAGGTTCTTAGTCATGAGTTTTAATGGTGCCACTGTTATCCAGCTTGTAATGTAATGGGATAAGTAGCCTGGCTGATGTTGTGTACAGGTCATGCGAGGGGCATTTTGGGTATGTTCATTGCTCCTACTTAATCAGCATTGGAGAGGTATTTAGATTTGTTTGCTGGAAAAGGGTTGTGCGCCTTATAGCACACGTTGTAATAATTCTTAAGTTAAGGCTTGCCTCATCTATTTTCAGACTTGCTCATGCTGTACTGTAATCTAGTATCTTATTCAGATCTTGGGGTGTTTTCAGACTTGTCCTCACCATCTTCTTACTGGAACCTGAGCGTTAAAGAAAATTAGTAGGAGGAGTACCATTTACACACCATTTTTTTTACATGTTTCATACTTGTTCATACCATCCCTTCTACTCTCCTCTTCTTGGGAAATAAAAAAAATTGCTTCAAAAACAGTGCACCAACTAAGCACAAAAGAAAAGAGACAAAAAAACAGTAGGCGCGCCAGGTAGGGGTCGAACCTACGACTTTCCGCTTAGGAAACGGACGCTCTATCCACTGAGCTACAGGCGCCTTCATGAATTTATTTCTCCTCTTCACTCTCTATTCCTTCTGCAGCTTCAAACCAGCTGTTCCTCCCACTCACCCACCACTATTTGGGAAGATCAGCATGTGCAACAACACAGGAGTTTAGCAGTAACAATGATAAAAAACAGACATTCTCATGCTGGAAGAAGAATCTTGGGAACACATGGGCATTGCTTAACCGGTAAGGTTTCCTTCCAAAAGAGAGCTCCAAACAAATCTCCAAACCCACACTGTTTCCACCATGCAAAGATGTATAATTTGCTCACGCTTTACTGCTTTAGCCGTTCATTTAGAACGAGAAGCGTCATGGGCTCCAAGATAAACTGAAGAGCCTTTCAAAAAAACGGAGGACATGCCCGCACGTTCCATGCGCCCGGTTCGAAAGCGGAGAACATGCCACATTTCGCAAAGCATTTCAAAGCCTTTTTTGCTTTCTCTGTGAAACCCACGCTTTGCTTACTTTGTTAAACTATTACTTTCAATGGAAAGCTGCTTGTGATAAGAGGGAAACAAATTAAGTTGCATCAGAACAACTGTGCAGACAGAGCTACTTATGTTTCATAAAAGAAAAACTCAAGTACAGTTGGCAGGGTTGAGCTGACTGTAGGATACTAGAGAAAACAAGTCTTCTCGTGGATCACACTCATCTGACCAATGGTTTTTAAACATCAACGCTGCGAAGAGTCGATTTTGGTTGCCAACCAACCGCATAATTAACCAGGCCTTTGACGAAAGATACATGGACAACCGTGGCAAGTGCCCAATGGCTGCTTATGCAAACAAATCAGCGACCATATCTGAATCTCCAATATCATAGTAGGTGATTTGGATGTGTGCAAGTCACTAATGATCTTGTCCTTCACCATGCGCCCAGTTTCCTCAAGCATAATAATAGGCTTGCTGTATGATTGAAGAATGTGGCCCAACATACTGGGACGATAATAATTAGTTATTTTGGACCACGTTAGTTGTATCTAGATGTTAGGATATATACATGGCCTTGACAGTACATGTTTTTCACATCGTCTAAATGTTGGTGCCACAAGTTTCAACTGAAAAAATCGCTTGTCACATCTTCACACTGTTAGTTAGACATGGACGACGGTGGTGTGAACTTAGGAAGCTGCATTAAACTGGTGAGTGAGAAATGTTTCCTCAATCATTTCTCTAATCCCTTAATTTTCCAGCTAACTAGGTTGCGTGGAATAGTGCGAACCTCTGATTGATTTGTTAGAGCGAAAGCAAAGACAACGAGCTAGATGATGTCCGGTTTGCTGGTACGTGACCTAGTGGCAGAAACTTGAAATAGAAGTTGCGCTCAGGAACATCCTTAAATTGAATATGACATAAACCAACCTTGCTTGCATGATTGGAGGAAAATAATGACGATGTTGGTGGCGACGATAAGGATGACACCGTGGACTGTAGGGTTTTCATTGCCACTGTGATCATCAATTTGAAATGAGAATTCTGAATGCATTATGAGCACAAATTTTTTGTTTGAAAGAAAGGGGCTGCACCCCAGATTCCGTCCCATTGCGATGAGATCACATTCAATATAGGCAGATTTATGCGCTCGGGCATAGCCAAAGTAAACCGGAAGCATAGTAAAACACTTATTACAAGTTTTTTCCAACAAGATTTTCTAGATGGAGCTAACAGCAGGAGACATCGATAGCTGTACCGAGCAAGATTGATGCATTAGTACAGTTCTGAAGATGGAGTGGTGGAAGTTGGTGGCGGCGGCCTCTGAGTGCACGCCGAACCGGTGAGACCCATGCCCGGCAGGCGTTCTGGATGGGATCTCAGGTCTTAGATGTTAGGTTTGGCTGCGATGCTTGTTTGGTATTAGGCCCAGACTATCTGCGTCCCTTCATCAACTGAATAGAGTGGCTTAGACGGCGGCTTTAGTCTTACTGTTGTATTACTTTGTAAGGTCTTGTGAGAATAATTAATAAAGTGGCCGTATGCATCGCCCAGATGCAGAGGCTGGGGGTCATCTTCCTTTTCTAAAAAAAAACAGCAGGAGACAAACTCCAGGTCTTCACTCCGGAAGAACAGTCGCGGATGCAGCAGTTGATGTGGCGGATGAGGATCAGAAATATTAGAGGGGCCTGTGATTTGAGTAGGTGCAACCATTTGGAGGCAAATTGATCTTTTCATGTGATGTGTTCTTCCATTTTCGTGGACCATGACGACTTACTTGGGACCTTCATCACGTGCTGCCGATCTCCTAGAAGAAGTTTCTCAATGATGATTTTACCTCTTGTTATTGCTCATCTGCTGGAAATGTTAGCTGATCTATTTGAATCCTTCTGGCATCAATTTTCTTTTTTGCAATAATAACATTATTTAAACTCTTCCTCACATCCTAAGTTGATCACACGATTACATTTCCCTCAACAAGGGCCGTCTGCACTTGCAATGGCGTGTTGTATTGTAGTTCAAGGTGTAGGTAATTACTAGTTTGTTAGAGAAGCATTTACTGATCTTATTAATTTTGAGTTAATTCCAGTTTTAAGTTTTAACCCTTACTTTGATATATTTGATGGAAATTAATTTATTTAGCAGTTTTCTTTAATCCAGATTACCCATTTAGTGAAAGTCTTGCCACCTTTTACTCCATTTAGTCATTTTCTCGTCCATTTTTACCGCATTTAGCGAAAAAAATCATCAATTTTACCCCATTTAGCAATCTATCATGTGGGTCTGAGTTGCCAAGTACACATGGCATGTCTCATTGCAATTTTGCTCTCTCTGTTTTTCCCACACCTGAATAGGTCAAATGGCTTAACTATACAAGTTTTTTTTTTCCTCTGGCATAGGCCTGCATCCGGGGAGACGTCTGGGCGTGACGTGTCTCCGACGACAGCTTGTGCGGCGTTGGTCGAGATTCCGTCAAGTGGACGACCCTCTACTCGACAGGCCCCCAAGGCCGACGTGGTGGTCTTCAACGCGATTCCGGACCCGAGGTCATTCGACAGGCGGGTGAGTCGACGGATCTAGGCACAGCCGGATGCAGACGACTTGGAGATGGGGCGTGTCATGTGGGCAGCCAAGCTTCGCGACATCAAAGTCACTGTAAGTTATCTTTCGGGTGTCTGGAGGTATCCGTATGTGGTTGTTACTCAGCCATGCGGAAGTCAGGAAGCATATGGCGTTTGGGTGCAACCGCTAGAAGATAATAGGATATGTGTTTAGGCATCGTGCCTTATGTTTGCCGATTGTGGCATTTTGTTTGATGACACTGAGTTGAGATTCATAGTTAATTGCTCTATTTCTAATAAAATGATTGTGTGCATCGCTTGATGCCAAGGCTCGGGGAGACCATTCTTTTTGAAAAAAAACACAGCTCCTTGTTCGTAAATTTCACTTCACTCTTCCATTCTATTCCAGAAAAAATGTACCCGAAGAAATTATATCTGATGTGACCGCAGCGTGACAAGGGCGTACTACAGCTGACAATTATAGCGGTCGTCGTCCATAATCACCCCGTGTTGCACGATGCAAATACTGCTATGCACACCCACCCATCGCGTCGTGGGTTGTCACTTCATTAATTAGATGGGATCGGTGTGCATACGCGGATGTGGTACCCATGTGTAAACCATTGACGACCCTTTTCTTCCATTAGCTGTGAAAATTATACCAGCGCTGCCCATAATCGCCTTCCCAAACACACCGTCTCCGAGTATAAAGATCGTCCAGCAGGAGCGGCAGAGCACACAGCGAATTCAGCGAGCGACCCGTGCAGCCATCGCCTCCGTCTCCTCAAATCTTTGGCCAGCATTTTTGTCAGGGCAACAATGGCCGACGAAGTTCAGGCGCTCACCAAGGCCTTCTCAGGTTTGCATCCATAATCGTTTACTCCTACGACATTGTTCATCGTTCATACTCGTACCACTGTGTCTGTGTGATCATTCCTTAGAGTTGATCCGTATGGATTTTCGTTGTGATTAATTGAAATCTATGACGATGAAGGTCTGGGAGGCCTGGGCGTGGACGAGCCGACGATGGTGGCGGCGCTGGCGAACTGGCGGAGGCAGCCGGAGAAGCGGTCCGGGTTCCGGAGGAGCTTCCCGGGGCTGTTCAAGGAGCAGGGCGTGATCGAGCGGTGCGAGGACGAGTACATGCTGCGCCTGGCCGCCGAGTTCTCCCGCTTCAAGAACCTCATGGTGCTGTGGGCGATGCACCCGTGGGAGCGCGACGCCCGCCTCGCGCACCACGTCCTCCACCAGGCCCACCCGGCCGCCATCCTCGTGGAGGTCGCCTGCACCCGCTCCGCCGAGGAGCTCCTCGGCGCGCGCAAGGCCTACATGGCGCTCTTCCACCACTCCCTCGAGGAGGACGTCGCCTACCGCGCCAAGGACAAGCCCTACTGCAGCGTAAGCTCTCTCTCTCTCTCTCTTTCTTTCTTTCTTCTTGAGAGCCATGGCCATGGAGGAGGTGGAGTCTGATGTACGTGTTTGTGGATGTGCAGCTGCTGGTGGGGCTGGTGAGCGCGTACCGGTACGAAGGGCCCAAGGTGAGCGACGACACGGCCAAGGCGGAGGCCAAGGCGCTGGGCGCGGCGGTGAAGGGCGCCGCCGGCGGCAGGCTGGTGGAGAACGAGGAGGTGGTCAGGATCCTCACCACCAGGAGCAAGCCGCACCTCGTCCAGACCTTCAAGTACTACAAGGAGCTGCACGGCAAGCACATCCAGGAGGATCTGGGAAGCGAGGAGGCTCTGAGGGAGGCCGTGCGGTGCCTGGCGACGCCGGAGAGGTACTTCAGCCAGGTGATGGCGGCGGCGCTGAGGGAGGGCGCGGACCACCACGGCAAGGAGGCCCTGGCGCGGGTGGCGGTGACGCGGTCGGACGTGGACATGGACGCCATCCGGGCGGCCTACCAGGAGCAGTTCGGGGCCAAGCTCGAGGACGCCGTCGCCGGCAGCGCGCACGGCCACTTCAAGGACGCGCTCGTCTCCCTCATCGTCGGCAAGTAAACCATACGATACAACATTATTACGGACGCGGAGGGCGGTGGCGATGGCGCGCCGGCCGAGCGTGTGTTTTTCTTCCTGGTTATCTCATTTCGCGTGTGTGTTTGTATGTTGATGAATCGTTGTCGAGCGGGGCGTGTAAGGGTGCTTAGGCCTTGTACAATGACAAATGCTTAGAGGGGTTTTTAGAAAAATAAACCGAGATTTTTTGAAGCACCGGTGCCTATTTTTACAGGAGAGACGCTTAGTTAAGCGTTAGAGAAACGCTTAGTTAAGCGTTTATCCTGTACAAATAAGCACCGATGTTTAAGAAAAGTCTGATTTATTTTTGTAAGCACCTTCCCTAAGCATCTCTCATTGTACAAGGCCTTAGAGAGATGTTTAAAAAATAAATTGGGTTTTTCTGAAGCATCGGTGCCTAATTCTATGGAAAAGACGCTTAAACGCTTAATTAAACATCTATTCTGTACAAATAATCACCGGTGCTTAAGAAACATCCGGTTTATTTGTCTAAGTACTTTTTCTAAGCATCTTCCATTGTAAAAGACCTAACATTTGCAGCTGAGGTCGTGTAATACGGCTGATCGGGGATCAAATAAAGTTAAGCATTTGGATCTTTCTGTTCCATTCCCGGTCGTTATTTCGATGGAGTCGTGCTCCGTGTCAGTGCCGGGCCACTCCTGTAGATAGTGTCAGCAAAGCGCTGCCCAAGATCACAGCGACAAGCCCATCGTCCGGCATGTGCTCGGCTCAGTAATGCTCCTTGATCTTGCAACATCTAGGCCTTTTCCTAAAAATTTGTAACTGAGAAAAGAATGAAACATCATTTTAGCTATATGTAAGTTGCCTGATTTTTAAATTTGGGCAAGCCAACTTTCTGACAAGTCTTTTCTGACCATTGATACTTTTGTCAAGATTCGTGTTGAATTTTTGACACTTTTTTAGAAGGTGTTGAATTTTTGATTCGTCTTTGTTCGCGGTCAGTTGAATTTTTATTGGGCTTGAAGCCCGTTGCTCACTCTTGGTTTTTTTTTTCTATTTGTGTCCGATTTTGCTTTTCTTTTTAGTATTTTTTTCCTTTTTAATATATGGGTATTTTCAAGATGGGCGAACGTAAATGTATATAAACAAATACTCCCTTTGTAAACTAATATAAGAGCGTTTAGAATACTAAAATAGTGATCTAAACGCTCTTATATTAGTTTACAGAGGAAGTACTATACAATATGTGTGCAAATTATACTGCAGTGTAAACGTTGCACTATTATATGTTTATTTTTTGCATATTACAAAATTTTACTGCAAAGTTGTGTACAATATTACTTTTATTACTTAAAGGTTAAGATCAATGATATTTAGGGCCTGTTCTGATCTCCTTCAACTTCACAAAACTTCATAAATCCAGCTTCCCTAGCCAGCTTCTCGCTCCCTCTGGCGATTCCGGAGCATTCGGCGTCGTGTGCAGCTTCTCTTATCGCTGCAGCCCAGCTGGGAGGTTGTGGGCCTATTGGACGCCAGTTTGGGCCGGTTGGAGGCAGCCCAGTATGGGCTAGACATCGAGGAAAGCTGCCCCTGTATCGATTCGATGGAGAGCGAGAGGAGCGTTATGTTTCCTGCGAGCGTACCGGTTCGCTGGCTTGGACTTGGCGGTGGCACTTCGGTTGTAATACTAGCCAACTCCATCTTTTCGCATCCATGGAGCTGGGCCGACGCTCCTCCAGGATTTTGCACTGCCATCGGGCATAACTTCGAGAAGCCGGCTTCTCGTAGCAAAACTGTTCGGGACAAATCCATCTATGAAGTTTGTGTAGCGTGGAGCTAGAGGACTTCAGAACAGGCCCTTAGTCATTCTCTCTTAAAAAACATTTTTAAGTTTTCATTTCATTTTATCTCTTCTTTAAGGTAGCACCAATGCCACTAATTAATTCCTTCTTAGATTGTTTTTGCACAAAACCCATTTTTATGTGTTTATTCTTGCATATTATAAAAAAGTGTGCATAAATCGTGCAAAAGTTTTGTCCATATATTTTTATTATTTTTCATTTTATTTATTAAAGGGTAATACCAATGCCACTAATTTATTTTTCTTAGAAAACTTTCATTTTATTTTTTACTTTATTTTTGTTTTTGTTTCATTTCATTTTCCTTCTTCTTTAAGGTAAGACCAATGCCACTAATTAATTCCTTCTTAGAAGTTTTTTTCCAAAAGCTTCACTATGTACACTTATTGTTGCATATTATAAAAAAGCAATTTATGCATAAATTGAGTGAATTTTTTCATTATTATTATTATTTTCTTTCTTAAAGGATAATACCAATGCCACTAATTTTTTTTCTTAGAAAACTTTGATTTTATTTTTTTCTTTACTTTTTTTTGTTTTCATTTCATTTCATTTTCTTTCTTCGTTAAGGTAAGACCAATGCCACCAATTAATTCCTTCTTAGAAGTTTTTTTTTCAAAAGCTTCACTATATACACTTATTGTTGCATATTATAAAAAAGCAATTTATGCATAAATTGTGTGAAATTTTTCATCATCATTATTATTTTCTTTCTTAAAGGATAATAAAAATGCCACTAATTTAGTTTTTTCTTAGAAAACTTTGATTTTCTATTTTTTCTTTACTTTATTTTTGTTTTTGTTTCATTTCATTTTCTTTCTTCTTTAAGGTAAGACCAATGCCACCAATTAATTCCTTCTTAGAAGTTTTTTTCAAAAGCTTCACTATGTACACTTATTGTTGCATATTATGAAAAAGCAATTTATGCACAAATTGAGTGAATTTTTTCATTATTATTATTATTATTATTATTATTATTTTCTTTATTAAAGGATAATAGCAATGTCACTAATTTATTTTTTCTTAGAAAACTTTGTTTTTCTATTTTTTCTTTACTTTATTTTTGTTTTTGTTTCATTTCATTTTCTTTGTTCTTTAAGGTAAGACCAATGCCACCAATTAATTCCTTCTTAGAAGCTTTTTTCAAAAGCTTCACTATATACACTTATTGTTGCATATTATAAAAAAGCAATTTATGCATAAATTGTGTGAATTTTTCCATTATTATTATTATTATTATTTTCTTTCTTAAAGGATAATACCAATGCCCCTGATTTATTTTTTCTTAAAAAACTTTGATTTTCTATTTTTTTATTTACTTTATTTTTGTTTTTGTTTCATTTCATTTTCGTTCTTCTTTAAGGTAAGACCAATGCCACTAATTAATTCCCTCTTAGAAGTTTTTTTCAAAAGCTTCACTATTATACAAGACTCGAACTCCTTCGTGTCGTTAATCTCATTCACAACCATACTAATGACCCCAAGTGTTCCACTGTTAATTTCAGAGACAACCGTTTTGCAGTCTGAGAACAACTGCTGCGCCGTGACGAGAAGGCTCTACAGCTTAAGGAGGAGGAGGAGGAGGAGGGCGTCCGCCTCGCCGCTATGCCGCCGCCGCAGCAGACGCCAGAGGAGGCTGTCCTGGTGGCCTATCAAGCCGCGTTCGGTTGGGTTGGACCTTCCCCCGTTTTCATTGACCTCACCGGCGGCGAGGACGACAACGGCAAGGGCAAGGGCAAGGGCAAGGCGATCTGCTAGGGCAGCGTGTGGGCGATTTATTAGTTTTTTTTTATTTTCTAGTTGTTTAAGTGGACTTTTGCAGGTGTTTGATCGGCCATTTACGTATAATTCTGTTTAATTAGTCAGTTTTGGCCACGTCGGCATAAATAGGTCGGCCTCTTGTTGGACGCACTTGCCGACCCAAATAAAAAGCCGGACGTGCACGTCCTACTGACCGATCGAAACGGACGAAAAACGGACAAAGTACATGTCCGTTTGGATCGACGCGTTAGAATTGCTCTGATAGAGCTTCACGGCAAGTGTTGCAGGGTCTGTCAAACCTTGGAGTACAAGTGCGGAGGAACCCATATATAAGCCTGCATCATCACGGCAAACTGCACTGATAGCTCCGTCAACTTTTATCTTGGCAATTCAATTAGGTGGTGGAATCCAGGACCTTACTTGAGCAGGTTGATGTCTCATGTTTGGCTTGCTGCGATAACTGGAGATCGGATAAAAATCTGCTAACGAACGAAAGCGAGTCTGTCGTGGAGAAAATCCAATTCCTTGACCATGAATAGTAAGAGAATACTTTAACTCTTAAACCATGAATATGGTTTACGATTCGTCTTCACTGGCATCATCGAGCTTTGGCACTAACGTTGGGCTCAAACCAAGCCCCGCACTGATACTGACAACTACTCCAGCTAGCAACGTATGGAAATCAATAATTTCACGCCAGAACTGGTTTGAAATGGTCAAAATCACGTGCCACCAAGCTTCAGTGTCGAGCAAGAATTCTGACCAAGAACTCTTGATTGCTGCATCTGCAGACATGGACGAAACAACTTGGCAAATGCCAACAAATTAGCTAGACGAGTCAGCGATCTCGCTTACCGTCGATCTGTCCCCGCACTCTTGCAGTGGCAATTTCGTTCCTTTCGGGCTACCACCCGTCCCGTCCGTGACAACATTCCATGACATGCTGTACATCTGCCAGCCATCGGTATATAGAACTTGGCAAGAAATCCACCGACTCCACGGTAACATTCCCCGTACTTCCATACTGAGCCGGCGCAAGATCATCATGAACCAGAGCCACCGCCGACTCGTCCTCCCATTGCTGTCCGTGCTGCTTCTCACTGCTGCCTCGGCCGCCGTCGCTGACAGCACGTTGACGCGGCAGGGGGCCATCGGCGGCGAACAGAGGCTGGTCTCGCCCGGCGGCGTCTTCCAGCTCGGCCTCTTCCCCGTCGCCAACGGCACCAAGTGGTTCCTAGGCATATGGTTCACCGTCTCCCCGCCCGCCGTCGTCTGGGTCGCGAACCGCGACCGCCCGCTCGACGCCCTGTCCTCCGGCGTAGTCACGCTCAGCGCCGGAGGAGACCTCGTGCTCCTCGACACCGCGAGGGACAACGAGACCGTCTGGTCGTCCAACTCCTCGGCCGCGGCGCCGGCTGCGGCCGCGCAGCTCCACGACAACGGCAACCTGGTGCTCGCGAGCGAGGCCGGCGCCGTGGCGTGCAGAGCTTCGAGCACCCCACCAACACGTTCATCTCCGGGATGCGGACCGGGAGGGACCTCCGGACCGGCGCCGCGTGGTCCCTCTCCTCGTGGCGCGACGCCGACGACCCGTCCGCCGGCGACTTCCGCTACGACATGGACGCGGGCGGCTCGCCGGAGCTGCACATCTGGAGGGAGGGGCGCAAGACGTACCGGACGGGGGCCTGGAACGGCGTGCGGTTCAGCGGCATACCGGAGATGACCAGCTTCGAGGACATGTTCGAGTTCCGGTTCACCGACACCGCCGACGAGGTCTCCTACGGGTACCGCGACCGCGCCGGCTCGCCGCCGTCCCGCGTGGTGCTGAACGAGTCCGGCGTGATGCAGCGCATGGTCTGGGACCGCGCCACGGGCGCGTGGAACACCTTCTGGTCGGGGCCGAGGGACCATTGCGACAGCTACGGCCTGTGCGGCGCGTTCGGCGTGTGCAACGTGGCGGACGCCATCGTGTGCAGCTGCGTCCGGGGGTTCCGGCAGAGGTCGCCGGCGGAGTGGCGCATGAGGGACGCGTCCGGCGGGTGCGCCCGAAGAACGCCGCTGCGGTGCGGCGGTGCGGGCGGCGACGGGTTCTACGCCCTGCGCGGTGTGAAGCTGCCGGAGACGCACGGCAGCAGCGTGGACGCCGGCGCCTCGGTCGAGGAGTGCGGGCGGAGGTGCCTGTCCAACTGTAATTGCACGGCGTACGCGGCGTCGGACATCCGTGGAGGCGGGGCCGGCACCGGGTGCATACAGTGGTTCGGCGAGCTGATGGACACGCGGTTCGTCGACGGCGGGCAGGATCTCTTCGTCAGGCTGGCGTTGTCTGACCTAGGTAAGAACGGTACATATGCAATTCTCTCTTATTCAAATCACTCAGTTGCATGTACTACGTATGAAACAAACCCCTGTTCCCTTAGCTTGACTTCAACCACCGATTAGGCATCATGTCGGAATCTCCCGGCTGAATTCAGTCACTCGGACTTTTTGTCCATGCAGAGGATGATATTTCCAATCACTAGTATGTAGTAGTAGCATCAAACTATAGTATTGTGTGCAAGGACCTTGTCAAATGGCCTACCAGGACAAACATGTCAGGCTCAAACAATGATGATCGATGCACCTTGCTAGTAACACACTGGCTTGAGGACTGCAGTTTTCTGTGCATTTAACTCGACGCTGACATTCTTCAGAGAGAACCAAGACCGGGGTTTGCATTGCTTGTGCTATCGATCGGCCTCCTGATCTGGAGAAGGATCCGGCGCGGCCAGGAAGGTCAGAGTCCTTGGTGCATGCGTTTTCAGAGGATAATCTGAATCTGAAACTGCTGCTTGCTTGCTGCCCTATCCTACTATTGCTCATGTCAGGTGGCTTCCTGCCTTGTCCGTTTTGCAGCCACCATGTTTGAAGACATCTTGAGTGGCGAATGTCCGACGTACCATCTCGAAGTCATTAGAGCCGCCACCGGTGGGTACTGCCCCAAAAACGAGATCGGCCGTGGTGGCTTCGGCATTGTTTACAAGGTGATAAGAGTAATGCTTTTACACAATACACATTGCAATACTACATGGAATCCATGTAAATCAGGACTGAAATTTCCATTGGCCGTATAGCAGTACGCCTTCCTTGTAGAACCAAATAGGACCGAAATTTCGTAATGGCCAGTTAGTCAGGACCAAAATCTGACCAGCAGAATTTATCAGGGTGAAATGCCAGACGGCCAGGAAGTTGCGGTGAAGAAACTGTCGACAGAGAACAGGGTGCAAGGACTGAGAGAGTTCAAGAACGAGGTGGACCTAATCGCCAAGCTGCAGCACCGCAACCTCGTAAGCCTGCTCGGCTGCTGCATCCACTGCTCCGAGAGGATACTGGTCTACGAGTACATGACCAACAAGAGCTTGGACACATTCATTTTCGGTTAGCACGTGTCACTCACCCTAACTACGGCAAATAGTTACAACCATTTTTGCCGAGAAATTCAACTATGTGAATTTGCCAACAGATCCAAGGAGGCGCGCCACCTTGAGTTGGAAGAAAAGGATGGACATCATCCTAGGCGTTGCTAGAGGGCTGCTCTACCTTCACCAGGACTCGAGGCACACGATGATCCACCGAGACCTCAAGGCAACTAACGTTCTCCTTGACGGGGACATGGTGGCCAAGATATCGGATTTCGGAATCGCCAAGCTATTCAGCAGCATCGGCGACAGTCAGGACTCGACCGTCACAGAAAGGATTGTTGGAATATAGTAAGAACTGCAACTTTGCATATGACACGGCAATGCTCAAGTACTATAGTTTTTAGTTTCTTTACGAGTGTACCCTAGCCGGATTTTCTGATTGTTGATTTTTGTACGGTGTGCTGGCAATGGCTACATGTCACCGGATATGCCATGGATGGCTTGATATCGTTCATGCAGGATGTTTATAACCTCGGTGTGTTGTTGCTGGAGATCGTGAGCGGCAGGAGGAACCAGCGAAGTTTCAACCTCATAGCTCATGTAAGCAATCAATTACCTCTTGCAACCCAATACAAAATAATCAAAATGAATTTTTACTAAAGCATATTTAGATGTGCTTTACGTATTGCATATTGCACATCTAACTCCCATGTCATTAATTTTACACAGGGATTCTTACGTTTTTTTCCCGTGTATGTTTGATTGAACAATTTAGATGTGCAATAAGAAGAGCACACCTAGATGTGCCTTAAACAGACCATTTTTTAAAAGTCTGTTTGAACCAAGAAAGTTCGTGCCTACACAACCCAAGCCCCAACCCTATTTGTTTGAACCAAGAAACTCACCCTGATGGAATCATACTGAATTCCACGGCGACCTTGACAAACAGAATAAGTTTTTTGCAGGCATGGAAGCTATTTGAAGAGAACAAGAGCCTCGAGCTCCTGGACCCAGCCGTGCGCAATGGCTGCTCCCCGATGGAGCTAGAGCATGTCGTGACGTGCATTCAGGTAGGGCTACTATGCGTTCAGGAGAGCCCAAGCCAACGACCGCAAATGGCTGCTGTAATCCCCATGTTATCGCACCAATAGGCACCGGGGCGGCCACTTCGGACGGTGGTATGCATGCCAGTGAGCACTCCGGTGGATCTTCTCGACGTGTTGGATGACACATCTGACAATGTCGAGCTAACCATAACGAACATCGAAGGCAGGTAGTAAGGATGCATGGACGGAGGGATGGAGGGCAAGCTGGAGCTAGAACCGAAGATTGAAGACGTTACTCACGACTAATTGATAGACATGTGTATGCCTCTTAATAAACAAACCTATGTAAATCACGGAGATTGATAACAAATTCAAGATCCGACAAAATTTTAACTGAACTGCATTTGCATGTGTGCAGATGGTAGGCAATGATTTAATACGTGGTGGGTTAATGATTGAGTCCCACGATCTCTAGTTCTCCCCATCCTTTAAACACCCAAATTTTAAGAGATTAAATTTTTGTGCACCTAGCCCTTTCCCAAAACTTAACCCCACAAAATATTCTTTTGCTATTCTTCCAAATGTTTCCACAAACATTCCAAACAAATACACCACATTTTAACACAAACTTAAACAATTCAAATGCACCACATCATTATTTAACCACAAACATTAACATACTTCATCCAATCGAACAAACAACTAAAACATAATCACATTTGAGCCAAAGGGCACCGACTGGAACAAATTCATTCCAAAAAACAACAAGCACATGGTGGATCAGAAGTGAATATCGATCACAATCGAATCACACACTCACACCATCACCGATGACACCACCACCAAATGAGTTAGAAAGATCTTCCCACAAGTGAATTCCCAATATTGTGTCGCACTCTCATCCATCTTGCCTGGATCCATGAACATGATTGCACGCTCCTCGATCGCCCTCTCGTCCACTTGCATCAAGAACTCGAACATCTCATCCGACTCGATTGTTTCACAACAATAGCAATAAACATCGTAGAAATTATCACCACATCATTCATCGTTCAACTGAGGCATTGCAAAAAAAAAATCTTGCGAGCATGTCGTCCTTGCTCCTTGTCTCGTCGAAAGCGGGCTCCTCAATGGCCATCGAAGGGGGAGGGGGAGCGACACAGTTGTAGTACATTGAGAAAGGGCAGGTGGGCCATGGGGGAAATGTCAGAGAGGGTAGCGCCTTCTTCTTCTTCATCGGCACCACCGCCTTGTTCAACGCATTGGCCAATGGCCGGCTCCGTCGCGATAGAGAAAGCCGCAAGCGGTGTTGGCATCGACGACAAGGTGATGACAAGCGTTCCTTGCAAATGCTGGTTCAGCTCGATCCTCTCCCAGAGAGAATTTGGGCTAGCGAGGAAATATTTTTTGGGTGGGGGAGGCTGCTTCAGCTTCCCTCTATACAAGTTGTTAGGCCTTCAAGAGCAAGGGTTTGTAGCACGCAACAAGCATTTTTCTCAGTTAAGAACCAATGTATCAATTTTTTTTGGAGCCCTAAGCATTGCTTCAAGCAAAGTGACAGAATGTTAATAATATATTCTATTTACCTTTAGTTCATCACCGACACAACTAGACAACTATATTTTTATACTTAGTGGTAATAACATAATACAACCATTTCCCCTTTCTATCATTAGAATATATTACTTGCAAGTTTGAACCCATATAACATAAAAAATCTCTCTTGATATTATCAGTCAAACATGGCCAGTGAAAGATCAAAGAGAATATGTGTCTATAAATCATGCGGCAACGAACTAAAAAATTCGATAATTCATCACACAACAATAAACATACCAAGAATTACATCAAATCGATCACAATCATGTAGGGAATCTCACGTGATCTTTGCACTGAGAAGAAAGGGAGAGGATGCCATCTAACTAATGTTATGGATCCACAGTCCAAAGAAAACTACTCACAATGATGGCAGCGAGGTTGATGAATATAGCTACAACGACAATTTTCCTTGTTGGCAGTGTACCAAAAACGAACTCTAGCTTGGATCACCACGGAATGTGTGGTGGTGCTAGCTGAAAAAATTCCTAGATAAATGTTTCCGAGGTTTCAGAGCAATATAATGGCAAGGTGTTAAGAGAAGGTGGAGAGGTGTCTAGGTGCTTCACGCAACCCCACCTTTGTAGCCTAGGCCTAGGCCTAGGCCGCGTGCTCCCACCCCGTGGAGGCCTGGTGCCTCCCCTCTGACCGCCTTAGGCGCTTTTTGCTTTGTCTTGATCCAAAATAGCATCACATATTTTTACTTAATTTTTTCCCTGAAACGGTTTTTTCTGCAAAGTCCAAAAACATACAAAAAATAGAACTGACACTGGGCATTGGATTAACTATTAATCCAATATAAAATTATGCCAAAACTATGCAATAATGACATAAAAGTAGCATGAACATAGCAAAAATGATAGATTCGCTTAAGACGTATCAGCATCCTGATACGTCCATTTTGCATCATGCTTTTATATCGATATTTATTGTATTATGGGCTGTTATTACACATTATGTCATAATACTTATGCCTATTCTCTTGTATTTTACAAGGTTTACATGAAGAGGGGGAATGCCGGCAGCTGGAATTCTGGGCAGGAAAATGAGCAAATATTAGAGACCTATTCTGCACATCTTCAAAAGTCCTGAAACTTCACGGGAGCACGTTTCAGAATATATAAAAAATATTGGGCGAAAGAAGTACCAGAGGGGGGGCACCCACTGTCCACGAGGGTGGGGGCGCACCCTACCCCCTGGGCGCGTCCCTTGCCTCGTGGGCCCCCTGGCAGCCCTCTGATACCCATCTTTGGCTATATGGAGTCTTTCGTCGAGGAAAAAATCATAAGCAAGCTTTTGGGACGAAACTCCGCCGCCACGAGGCAGAACCAATCTAGGGCTCTGGCGGAGCTGTTCTGCTGGGGAAACTTCCCCCTGGCAGGGGGAAATCATCACCATCATCATCACCAACGATCCTCTCATCGGGAGGGGGTCAATATCCATCAACATCTTCACCAACACCATCTCATCTCAAACCCTAGTTCATCTTTTGTATTCAATCTTTGTCCCAAAGCCTCAGATTGGTATCTGTGGGTTGCTAGTAGTGTTGATTACTCCTTATAGTTGATGCTAGTTGGTTTACTTGGTGGAAGATCATATGTTCAGATCCATTATGCATATTAATACCCCTCTGATTGTGAACATGAATATGATTTGTGAGTAGTTACGTTTGTTCCTGAGGACATGGGAGAAGTCTTGCTATAAGTAGTCATGTGAATTTGGTATTCGTTTGATATTTTGATGAGATGTATATTGTCTTTCCTCTAGTGGTGTCATGTGAATGTCGATTACATGACACTTCACCATTGTTTGGGCCTAGGGGAAGGCATTGGGAAGTAATAAGTAGATGATGGGTTGCTAGAGTGACAGAAGTTTAAACCCTAGTTTATGAGTTGCTTCATAAGGGGCTGATTTGGATCCATATGTTTCATGTTATGATTAGATTTACCTTGCGTAACATCCCAAATTTCCAATTTGGAATGTTATATATAGGTCATCATATGCATATCATATTTTAAATTGCATTTTGGCTTTGTGATCCCAAAATCCTAAGCAACACGAGGACCACTGAGAGAGTTGGGGATTTTATTGTTTTCATATTTGAATTTTCTCAAATATTGAAAAGAGGATAATTTTGGTTTTAATTATTTTTCTCTCCAAGAATATTTCATAATTAAAATTATATGAGAGGAGATAATATGACTTCTCCAAAATAAATGAAATATTGGAGGAAAAATATTAAAATCAAATAAATATTTTATTTGGATTTTTATCGCTATTTTATTTGAATTAGAAAAATATGCATTTTTCAAAATTGTATTTTTAGGTTAAGAAAATGTTCACTTTGTCCTAAATATTTTATTTAGACGGTGAAAATTTGTTTTGACATTTTTATTTTATTTTATTTAGGATTTTTCTCGGCGGAACCTTATTTTAAAAATAGTTTCGGACCGAACTGGGCCGAAGGCCCAACCGGCTAATCCAAGCCGAGCCGGCCCAACTCCGCCTCGTCGTCTCCCGCTCACGCACGGAGTCCGTGCCGCCGCCGCCATGGACGTGTCTATCCCGGACATGCCGCCGTCGCCCCTTTCCCAAGCACCTCGAGCCCCCCTCCTATTTATACCCCGCCGCCACCGCCTCTCCTCCCCACCCAACGCCGCAGCCGCCGCCGCCTGCGCCGCCCGCAGCCGCCCATCACTGCTGCTGCCGCGCCGCCGCCGCTCCACCGCGCCGCTGGAGCCCCACGCCGCCGCCCCTCGCCGCCCCCGCTGCCTAGCCGTGCCGCCGCATGCCGCTGGAGCCCCGCTGGAACCGCCTCCGCCGCCGATCTGATCTGTTTCGACGCGACCGGTTTTTTCTTTGGTTTTTAGGTAAAAACCGTCGGGTTTTTTAAAACCTTAGATGCGTTTATTTCTTCAGTTTATGGTTTATGTTATTTAGCGGACGTTCGTCCGTTCGTTCGTTTTAACGAACGTTGTTCGCCGATTAGGTTCAGACATCGAACGTTCGTTGGTTCGTTAGTCTTTTCTTTTTATTTTATTTTTGGCCAGGGACCTATCCGCGATTATTTTTGTCGCAGATTAGCCCCTGATCTTCAAACCCTCGCCGTTTCTTAACCGTTTTCCAAATCCAGTGAAACCAACGCCAAAATCTTCGTCTTGAACCCCTCTTTCTGTTTAATCAACTTGAACAAGGTTTTTAATAAATTAAAATTTGGTTGCAAGCAGATTTGTCTATGAAGTTCTTTTGACCATAGTTTCAGTTCCGTATCTCTGTTTCGATCGTTTCTTTTTGCAAATCGAACCTCTTCAGTTGAACTTTCAGTTTGGATCTTCTTATTTAAAGTTTTACCCTTGCATCTTTGCTTGAGTGCTTATGTATGCTATTTTTTGTTTGCGATAGAATTCCTGGTGTGCACAGCGTGCTACTATGAGTCACTAGGTTTTGCGGATCATCAACAAGGCAAGTAACACATTGATCATACCCCTTTATTACCAAGTTTTATGCATTAGTTACAACCCTCAAACATTGCATGAGTAGGATCTCTTAACATGTGGGTTTTGGGAAGTAGTTGATGAGGTAGAACCTATTGCCCTTTTATTATCAAACCCCTGGGAGTTACTTCTACGTTATGCTTATATTGCCATGCTATGCTCGTAGACGTGGATTGGGTTTGAGTGTATCCATGACAGATGTGAGATTATTAATTAATGGTTTACTTAAGGTGGCTACTTAAACACACATCTGGGTGGATTGTTTGCGGGCACCTGGGGATATTACCAGTGCTGTCCTTTTTGGTTCGCCACCCAGGCTCAAAGGGATCATAAGATTATTCATGCTAGAAACTCCAGTGTGCAGCCACAAGCTATTATGGGCTCTAGCATAGTGGAGTAAGTTGGATGACCTCTTCCAGTGGTAGGCTAGCAGATGTAGGGGATGTAGGTTGGTACTGTCTAGCCGGGGTTAGAGTTAATGCTTCTGAAAGACTGTGTCTCGGTCATCCGTTTCTCAAACACCATGTAGTGCGAGAAATTCAACGGAGGAGATCGAGTCTTGTGGGGAAAAGTGCGCAAACCTCTGTAGAGTGTACAAACTAATCATGGTTAGCCGTGTCCCCGGTTATGGACATCTTGATTATCTGGTTCTTGGATTATCGTGTGGATCTCATCACCCTAAATTAATTTGTTGGGATGTTAATTACTTGTAATTGGGATTGAGATGGGGTTTTACCATTCTCAATGTTTTTCAACTACCATGATAGTTAAATAAAATATATTCCTTTGTTGTAGGAAAAAATTGGCTTTTCGCAAAAACATTATAACCATAGAGCCTCAACTAGCCATATATGCATGTAGTGATAGCCTTTACTTGTTTCATTGCTCTACTGTGTTATCTTGCCAGCATATTCCATGTGCTGACCCGTTTCGGGCTGCAACATATCATGTTGCAGACTTTTTAGACGAAGAGTAAGGTGCGCTAGATCGTTGTCGTGCACTCATCTATGACGTTGGAGTTGATGGACTCACTTTATCTTCCAAGCCTTCCGCTATTATCTTATTTAGATGGCCTTAAGCCATATTTACTGTAATAAGTTCTCTTTGAGGCATTCGTTGTAATAAGTGTGTGATTGACACTCTGTTATAAATCCTCCAGGGATGACACTTATGCACAGAGATTCGACCGTTTGAGGTTGGATCGCTACAAGATGGTATCAGAGCACACGTTAAATGTAGGAAACGACCACTAAGATGAGCCATAGGTCACTCTTCTCTACTAATTTCTGACTTCTCTCCATTTTCTACTCTATAGGATGGAGGACACAAGGAACAAGTTTACACAGCCGGATGAAGACACACCTTTTGGACGACACTTGAAGGAAGTCACTAGGTACCTGAACATTGGAATACCAAGATTCACCGGGACCTACACCGCCACTTTACCAGAAGAGGAGCATTGTACGATTCGAGTTCAAGTTCCAGGAAGGACATTCACGCCAGTCACTGAGCCGATAGAGTTTGCCTTTGATGCACCAACCTGGATACTAGGAAAGAGCATGGCAGCCCACATCGCCATAGGACGCATCGGCGATGTTTATCACAAGGATCTTAAGGACACTATCTACCAGATATGTGGACGCCGAGATGAGCAATGGGAGATGATCAACACCAGGAAGGATAGGTCCATTGCAGCTTACATCTTGGAGTTAAACTAGCACATTCGTCGCCAGGAGAACCAAATGTGCGCAAGCATGATAGATCTGAAGAAGTTGATGACTAGGAACATGGAGCTTGAAGAGGAACTCAAGTCTACACATGACGGATACAAGGAGGAAATCACCGTACTAGTAGAGATGAATGACGACCTGACAAGGGAGCTAGGAGTATTCATGGGAGACCCTACGCCAGGAGGAGATGACGACCACCCCAAGGACTACATCATCATCGACGACACCGACTCCAACCCCGGTGATGATGATTATGAAGACGAAGCTGGAGCTGATATCATGGAGTTTTCTACCGATCAAAATTTCTAGTAGACCACCATACAAATATTAGTATTTCCCCCATGTATATATTAGTAGTCCGAGCATTGTAACGATAGTTGGATTGATTGTATGCCCTTGCTTGATATTGTTTTGGTGTGATATGTTTGTGTTTGTCTCATGTGCATATGGGTAGTGTCTTCTCACTAGATCTCATTTCTATTCTAATCTCTCCCCTCTAAACCCCTCAGATGCCTCCGAGACGTGACCCCGTATTTGCCTTCCCACCGGAGCTCACTTAGTTGATCCAACAACAGAATACACTGATGCAGTTGCTAGTTCAGAATCAAGGCAACAACAACAACAATAACAACAACCCACCGCCACCCCCTCCAGTCGACAACTTAGCCCGTTTTTTGAGGTTACAACCGCCGGTGTTTTCTAGTAGCACCGAGCCCATAGTTGCTGATGTCTGGCTACGTAGGATTGGAAGGGAGTTAACCACTGCAGGTTGCACGGATGCTAAGAAGGTGCGTTTTTCCGCACACCAATTGGATGGGCCTGCAGCCTCATGGTGGGAGAATTACACAACCACCTTCCCTATAACCAATGTTACTTGGGAGCAATTTTAGCAAGCGTTCCGCACTGCTCATGTCTCAACTGGAGCTATGAGCATGAAGAAGCATGAGTTTCGCAACTTACGCCAGGGCAACCGTACTGTGGGGCAGTACGTGGATGAGTTTAGTAAGTTAGCCTGCTATGCCCCAGATGATGTGGCCACAGATGCCCCAAAGCAAGAGAAGTTTATGGAAGGGCTGAATGATGAGATGAGTATGCAGTTAATGGTGGCGACATTTAACAACTACTAGGAGTTGGTAGATAAGGCTCTTATGATTGAAGGGAAGCAACAACAGATTGAGAGCCACAAAAGGAAGAATGGACAAGGAAAGTACAATTCAGGAGCTCAGCAGAAGCCACGTTTTACCCCGAACTCGGGAGGATATACCCATAACCATGGAGGCCATAACCACAATGGAGGAAGTTCACATAACCACAATGGATCTAGGAATGTGAATGGGAGTGGAGCAAGCAGCCAGAACCGCTCTAACCCAAGCACACCCGCCAAGAAGGACCAAAGTCATGTTACTTGTTTTAAGTGCGGGAAGACTAGACACTATGCCAATGAGTGTCCTGAACTCAAGAATGGAAATGGAAATGGAAGCTCTGGGAAGAAGCCCAACCCTTCCAAGAAGGGCCAAGTGAACCACGTGAACGTGGAGGAGGTTGAAGAGCAGCCAGACGCAGTTATCGGTAAGTTTTTGGTTAAGTCCTTTACCGCTCTCGTTCTTTTCGATACTGCTGCATCGCATTCATACATTTCAAGGGGATTTGTGGACAAGTTAAGTTACCCACCTTAGCCCTTAGGACACCCTTGTTAGTAAGCTCACCAGGAGCAGAGTATATGGCCTGCCGATGGTGCGACCGGGTACCCTTAAACATTGGCAGCCATATTTTCCCCTCAGACCTAATAATTCTGGAGTCACAAGGATTGGATGTGATACTGGGTATGGATTGGCTATCGAAGTATGGAGCAAACATTGACTGTGCTAGTAGGTCAATTCTACTCACCACCTCGGAGGGAAAAAGGATTAAGTATGTATCCAGGCATACCCCAAAGAGGACTCACGTAAATTCCCTCACGGGAGTTGTTCAGGAGGAAGTGCCTCCTAGCTCTTGAGCACTGCGTTGGTTTTTCCTTGAAGAGGAAAGGGTGATGCAGCAAAGTAGCGTAAGTATTTCCCTCAGTTTTTGAGAACCAAGGTATCAATCCAGTAGGAGGCCACACGCAAGTCCCTCGTACCTACACAAACAAATAGGAACCTCGCAACCAACGCGATAAAGGGGTTGTCAATCCCTTCACGTCCACTTACGAGAGTGAGATATGATAGAGATGATAAGATGATATTTTTGGTATTTTTATGATAAAGATTAAACTAAAGATTGCAAAATAAAAGGTAATAGAAATAGCTTGTTGACGGGAGATTAATATAATGGATAATAGACCCGGGAGGCATAGGTTGCACTAGTGGCTTCTCTCAATATAGCATAAGTATTACGGTGGGTGAACAAATTACTGTCGAGCAATTGATAGAAAAGTGGATAATTATGAGAATATCTAGGCATGATCATGTATATAGGCATCACATCCATGATAAGTAGACTGACTCCTTCCTGCATCTACTACTATTACTCCACACATCGACCGCTATCCATCATGCATCTAGAGTATTAAGTTCATAAGAACAGAGTAACGCATTAGGTAAGATGACATGATGTAGAGGGATAAACTCAAGCAATATGATATAAACCTCATCTTTTTATCCTGATGGCAACAATAAAATACATGCCGTTTCCCTTTCTGTCATTGGGATCGAGCACTGCAAGATTGAACCAAAAGCTAAGCACTTCTCCCATTGCAAGAAAGATCAATCTAGTAGGCCAAACCAAACTGATAATTCGAAGAGACTTGCAAAGATAACCAATCATACATAAAAGATTTCAGAGAAGAATCAAATACTGTTCATAGATAGACTTGGTCATAAACCCACAATTCATCGGATCTCGACAAACACACCGCAAAAAGAGTTACATCGAATAGATCTCCAAGAAGATCGAGGAGAACTTTGTATTGAGATCCAAAGAGAGAGAAGAAGCCATCTAGCTAATAACTATGGACCCGAAGGTCTGAAGTAAACTACTCATACATCATCGGAGGGGCCATGGAGTTAATGCAGAGGCCCTCCGTGATCGATGCCCCCTCCGGCGGAGCTACCGAAAAGGCCCCAAGATGGGATCTCTTGGGTACAGAAGGTTGCGGCGGTGGAAATAGAGTTTCGTGGTGCTCCTGGATGTTTTCAGGGTATAAGAGTATATATAGGAGGAAGAAGTAGGTCGGTTGAGCCACGAGGGGCCCACGAGGGGGAGGGCGCCCCCAGGGGGGTAGGCGCACCCCCTGCCTCGTGGCCTCCTCGGTTGTTTCTTGACGTCCACTCCAAGTCCTCTGGATCATGTTTGTTCCATAAATCACGTTCCCGAAGGTTTCATTCCGTTTGGACTCCGTTTGATATTCATTTTCTGCGAAACACTGAAATAGGAAAAAAAACAACAATTTGCTCTGGGCCTTGGGTTAATAGGTTAGTCCCAAAAATAATATAAAAGTATATAATAAAGCCCATTAAACATCCAAAACAGAATATATAATAGCATGGAACAATAAAAAATTATAGATACGCTGGAGACGTATCAAGCATCCCCAAGCTTAATTCCTGCTCGTCCTCGAGTAGGTAAATGATAAAAACAGAATTTTTGATGTGGAATGCTTTCTAGCATATTCTTCAATGTAATTTTCTGTATTGTGGCATGAATGTTCAGATCCGAAAGATTCAAGATAAAAGTTTAATGTTGACATAAAAATAATAGTACTCCAAGTATGCTAACCAAGCAATTATGTCTTATCAAAATAACATAGCCAAAGAAAGCTTATCCCTACAAAATCATGTAGTTTGACCATGCTTCATTTTCGTCACACACAATGCTCTCATCATGCACAACCCCGATGACAAGCCAAGCAATTGTTTCATACTTAGCCTTTTCAAACTCTTTCAACTTTTACGCAATATATGAGCGCGAGCCATGGACATAGCACTATGGGTGGAATAGAATATAATGATTGAGGTTGTGTGAGAAGAGAAAAAGGGAGAAAGTCTCACATTGACGCAGCTAATCAATGGGCTATGGAGATGCCCATCGATTGATGTCAATGCAAGGAGTAGGGATTGCCATGCAACAGATGCACTAGAGCTATAAACATATGAAAGCTCATCAAAGAAACTAAGTGGTGTGCATCCAACTTGCTTGCTCACGAAGACCTAGGGCATTTGAGGAGGCCCATCATTGGAATATACAAGCCAAGTTCTATAATGAAAAATTCCCACTAGTATATGAAAGTGGCAAAATAAGAGACTCTCTATCATGAAGATCATGGTGCTACTTTGAAGCACAAGTGTGGAAAAAGGATAGTAACATTGTCCCTTCTCTCTTTTTCTCTCATTTTTTTATTTTATTTGGGCCTTTTTATGGCCTCTTTTTTTTCGTCCAGAGTCTCATCCTGACTTGTGGGGGAATCATAGTCTCCATCATCCTTTCCTCACATGGGACAATGTTCTAATGATGATCATCACACTTTTATTTATTTACAACTCAAGAATTACAACTTGATACTTAGAACAAAATATGACTCTATGTGAATGCCTCCGGCGGTGTACCGGGATTGCGAGGAATCAAGAGTGACATGTATGAAAAATTAAGCATGGTGGCTTTGCCACAAATACGATGTCAACTACATGATCATGCAAGGCAATATGACAATGATGATGCGTGTCATAATAAATGGAATGGTGGAAAGTTGCATGGCAATATATCTTGGAATGGGTATGGAAATGCCATAATAGGTAGGTATGGTGGCTGTTTTGAGGAAGATATAAGGAGGCTTATGTGTGAGAGAGCGTATCACATCACGGGGTTTGGATGCACCGGCGAAGTTTGCACCAACTCTCAAGGTGAGAAAGGGCAATGCCCGGTACCGAAGAGGCTAGCAATGATGGAAGGGTGAGAGTGTGTATAATCCATGGACTCAACATTAGTCATAAAGAACTCACATACTTATTGCAAAAATCTACAAGTCATCAAAACCAAGTACTACGGGCATGCTCCTAGGGGGATAGATTGGTAGGAAAAGACCATCGCTCATCCCCGATCGCCACTCATAAGGAAAGCAATCAAAGAACACCTCATGCTTGAAATTTGTCACACAACGTTTACCGTACATGCATGCTATGGGACTTGCAAACTTCAACACAAGTATTTCTCAATTTCACGATTACTCAACTAGCACACCTCTAATATTACCACCTTTATATCTCGAAACAACTATCAAGCATCGAACTTCTCTTAGTATTTAAAATTTATAACCAAAGAAAATTACCATGCTTTTCTAAAGGACTCTCAAAATAATATAAGTGAAGCATGAGAGATTAATTATTTCTATAAAATAGAACCACGACCGTGCTCTAAAAGATATAAGCGAAGCACTAGAGCAAAATTATCTCACTCAAAAGATATAAGTGAAGCACATAGAGTATTCTAATAAATTCCAATTCATGTGTGTCTCTCCCAAAAGGTGTGTACAGCAAGGATGATTGTGGTAAACTAAAAATCAAGTTACCGAAGCAAAGACTCAAATCATACAAGACGCTCCAAGCAAAACACATATCATGTGGTGACTAAAAATATAGCTCGAAGTAAAGTTACCGATGGACGAAGACGAAAGAGGGGATGGGCATCCCCAAGCTTAGGCTTTTGGTTGTCCTTGGATTTTACCTTGGGGTGCCTTGGGCATCCCCAAGCTTAGGGTCTTGCCTCTCCTTGTTCCATAATCCATCAAATCTTTACCCAAAACTTGAAAACTTCACAACACAAAACTTAAAAGAAAATCTCGTGAGCTCCGTTAGTAAAAGAAAACAAACCACCACTTCAAGGTACTGTAATGAACTCATTCTTTATTTATATTGGTGTTAAATCTACTGTATTCCAACTTTTCTATGGGTTCATAAACTCTATTACTAACCATAGATTCATCAAAATAAGCAAACAACACAAGAAAAACAGAATCTGTCAAAAACAGAACAGTATGTAGTAATCTGTAGGTTTAGAATACTTCTGTAACCCCAAAAATTCTAAAATAAATTTCTGGACGTGAGAAATTTGTATATTAATCATCTGCAAAAAGAATCAACCTAATCAAACGCTCCAGTAAAAAATGGCAGGAAATCTCGTGAGCGCTAAAGTTTCTATTTTTTACAGCAAGATTGCAAAGACTTTCCCCAAGTCTTCCCAAAGGTTCTACTTGGCACAAACACTAATTAAAAGCATAAAACCACATCTGAAAATAGGCTAGATGAATTATTTATTATTAAACAGAACCAAAAAGCAAGGAACAAAAATAAAATCGGGTTGCCTCCTAGTAAGTGCTATCGTTTAACGCCCCTAGCTAGGCATAAAACAAGGATAGATCTAGGTATTGCCATCTTTGTTATTGGGAAAGAAAAGAGAAATTTTCTTTTATATAGCATTTATCTTTCTATTTTGAGAGAGCACGTGGCCATTAATAGTGGAAGAAATATTAAGCATGTTACCTAAACTAGCCCTCATTTCTTTGATAATTTCATTTTGGTAAAAGCACAAAAGAGAGGTGGATTCCACCTTCTCACTCATGGGGTGCCCAAATATAGTTTTCATCTTCTCATAAGTATCTATGGGATCCCCCTCAAGAAAACCTTCCTCAAAAATAGAATCTAGAACTTGTTTGAACAAAGAGGGTAAACCAATATAAAAGCTTTTCAGGTATATCTCAATTTGATATTGGGGCACATAGCTAGCTCGGATCCTTGATAGCCTATCCCAAACATCTTTCAAAGATTCATCAAGTAAATAACAAAAAACTCCGAGATCATCTTTAACGAAATTATTCAAACTCTCATTGATAACCCCGGTAGGTCTTTCCATAGCATCATTATTTATGAGCTTAGAGAGGACAGAGGGACTATCCAGAGTAAAACCCGGGAGAGGACCCTTAGCCCTTTTTGAATCGGCCATGGCACAAGAAAAATAAATAGGAAAAAGGCAAATAAAATGGCAAGGGTGAAGTGGGGGAGAGGAAAACGAGAGGCAAATGGCAAATAATGTAATGCGAGGGATAAGAGTTTGTGATGGGTACTTAGTATGTCTTGACTTGTGCGTAGACTCCCCGGCAACGGCGCCAGAAATCCTTCTTGCTACCTCTTGAGCACTGCGTTGGTTTTCCCTTGAAGAGGAAACGATGATGCAACAAAGTAGCGTAAGTATTTCCCTCAGTTTTTGAGAACCAGGGTATCAATCCAGTAGGAGGCCACACGCAAGTCCCTCGTACCTACACAAACAAATAAGAACCTCGCAACCAACATGATAAAGGGGTTGTCAATCCCTTCACGGTCACTTACGAGAGTGAGATCTGATAGAGATGATAAGATAATATTTTTGGTATTTTTATTATAAAGATTAATAGTAAAGATTGCAAAATAAAAGGTAATAGAAATAGCTTGTTGACGGGAGATTAATATAATGGAGAATAGACCCGGGGGCCATAGGTTTCACTAGTGGCTTCTCTCAATATAGCATAACTATTACAGTGGGTGAACAAATTACTGTCGAGCAATTGATAGAAAAGTGAATAATTATGAGAATATCTAGTCATGATCATGTATATAGGCATCACGTCCGTGATAAGTAGACCGACTCCTGCCTGCATCTACTACTATTACTCCACACATCGACCGCTATCTAGCATGCATCTAGAGTATTAAGTTCATAAGAACAGATTAATGCATTAGGTAAGATGACATGATGTAGAGGGATAAAATCAAGCAATATGATATAAACCCCATCTTTTTATCCTCTATTGCAACAATACAATACGTGTCGTTTCCCTTTCTATCACTGGGATCGAGCACCGCAAGATTGAACCCAAAGCTAAGCACTTCTGCCATTGCAAGAAAGATCAATCTAGTAGGCCAAACCAAACTGATAATTCGAAGAGACTTGCAAAGATAGCCAATCATACATAAAAGATTTTAGAGAAGAATCAAATATTGTTCATAGATAGACTTGATCATAAACCCACAATTCATCGGATCTCGACAAACACACCGCAAAAAGAGTTACATCGAATAGATCTCCAAGAAGATCGAGGAGAACTTTGTATTGAGACCCAAAGAGAGAGAAGAAGCCATCTAGCTAATAACTATGGACCCGAAGGTCTGAAGTAAACTACTCATACATCATTAGAGGGGCCATGGAGTTGATGTAGAGGCCCTCTTTGATCGATGCCCCCTCCGGCGGAGCTCCAGAAAAGGCCCCAAGATGGGATCTCTTGGGTACAGAAGGTTGCAGCGGTGGAAATAGGGTTTCGTGGTGCCCCTGGATGTTTTCAGGGTATAAGAGTGTTGGGTTTCATAGTAATTTCAAAAAATTTCCTACGCACACGCAAGATCATGGTGATGCATAGCAACGATAGGGGAGAGTGTTGTCTACGTACCCACGCAGACCGACTGCGGAAGCGTTGACGCAATGTAGAGGAAGTAGTCGTACGTCTTCACGATCCAACCGATCAAGCACCGAAACTATGGCACCTCCGAGTTCGAGCACACGTTCAGCTCGATGACGATCCCCGGACTCCGATCCAGCAAAGTGTCGGGGAAGAGTTCCGTCAGCACGACGGCGTGGTGACGATCTTGATGCACTACAGCAGTAGGGCTTCGCCTAAACTCCGCTACAGTATTATCGAGGACTATGGTGGCAGGGGGCACCGCACACGGCTAAGGAATAGATCACGTGGATCAAGTTCTGTGTTCTAGGGTGCCTCTACCTCAGTATATAAAGGACCAAAGGGGGGGAGGCTGGCCGGCCACAAGGGGCGCGCCAGGAGAGTCCTACTCCCTCCGGGAGTAGGATTCCCCCCCAATCCTAGTTGGAATAGGATTCCTCGGGGGGGGGGGAAGAGAGAGAGGGGGCCGGCCACCTCTCCTAGTCCTAATAGGACTAGGGGGAGGGGGGAGGCGCGCGGCCACCTTGGGCTGCCCCTTTCTCCTTTCCACTAAGGCCCATCAAGGCCCATATGGTTCCCGGGGGGTTCCGGTAACCTCCCGGTACTCCGGTAAAATCCCGATTTCACCCGGAACACTTCCGATATCCAAACATAGGCTTCCAATATATCAATCTTTATGTCTCGACCATTTCGAGACTCCTCGTCATGTCCGTGATCACATCCGGGACTCCGAACAACCTTCGGTACATCAAAATGCATAAACTCATAATATAACTGTCATCGTAACCTTAAGCGTGCGGACCCTACGGGTTCGAGAACAATGTAGACATGACCGAGACACGTCTCCGGTCAATAACCAATAGCGGGACCTGGATGCCCATATTGGCTCCTACATATTCTACGAAGATCTTTATCGGTCAGACCGCATAACAACATAAGTTGTTCCCTTTGTCATCGGTATGTTACTTGCCCGAGATTCGATCGTCGGTATCCAATACCTAGTTCAATCTCGTTACCAGCAAGTCTCTTTACTCGTTCCGTAATACATCATCCCGCAACTAACTCATTAGTTGCAATGCTTGCAAGGCTTAAATGATCTGCATTACCGAGAGGGCCCAGAGATACCTCTTCGACAATCAGAGTGACAAATCCTAATCTCGAAATACGCCAACCCAACATGTACCTTTGGAGACACCTGTAGAGCACCTTTATAATCACCCAGTTACGTTGTGACGTTTGGTAGCACACAAAGTGTTCCTCCGGCAAACGGGAGTTGCATAATCTCATAGTCATAGGAACATGTATAAGTCATGAAGAAAGCAATAGCAACATACTAAACGATCGGGTGCTAAGCTAATGGAATGGGTCATGTCAATCAGATCATTCAACTAATGATGTGACCTCGTTAATCAAATAACAACTCTTTGTCCATGGTTAGGAAACATAACCATCTTTGATTAACGAGCTAGTCAAGTAGAGGCATACTAGTGACACTCTGTTTGTCTATGTATTCACACATGTATTATGTTTCCGGTTAATACAATTCTAGCATGAACAATAAACATTTATCATGAAATAAGGAAATAAATAATAACTTTATTATTTCCTCTAGGGCATATTTCCTTCAGTCTCCCACTTGCACCAGAGTCAATAATCTAGATCACATCACCATGTGATTAACATCGATAGTTCACATCATCATGTGATTAACACCCATAGTTCACATCGTCATGTGACCAACACCCAAAGGGTTTACTAGATTCAGTAATCTAGTTCACATCGCTATGTGATTAACACCCAAGGAGTACTAAGGTGTGATCATGTTTTGCTTGTGAGAGAATCTTAGTCAACGGGTCTGCCACATTCAGATCCGTATGTATTTTGCAAATTTCTATGTCAACAATGCTCTGCATGGAGCTACTCTAGCTAATTGCTCCCACTTTCAATATGTATCTAGACCGAGACTTAGAGTCATCTAGATTAGTGTCAAAACTTGCATCGGCGTAACCCTTTACGACGAACCTTTTTTTTTTCACTTCCATAATCGAGAAACATATCCTTATTCCACTAAGGATAATTTTGACCGCTGTCCAGTGATCTACTCCTAGATCACTATCGTACTCCCTTGCCAAACTCAATGGTAGGGCATACAATAGATCTGGTATACAGCATGGCATACTTTATAGAACCTATGACTGAGGCATAGGGAATGACTTTCATTCTCTTTCTTTCTTCTGCCGTGGTCGGGCTTTGAGTCTTACTCAACTTCATACCTTGTAATACAGGCAAGAACTCTTTCTTTTACTGTTCCATTTTGAACTACTTCAAAATCTTGTCAAGGTATGTAGTCATTGAAAAAACTTATCAAGCGTCTTGATCTATCTCTATAGATCTTGAAGCTCAATATGTAAGCAGCTTCACCGAAGTCTTTCTTTGAAAAACTCCTTTCAAACACTCCTTTTATGCTTTACAGAATAATTCTACATTATTTCCGATCAACAATATGTCATTCACATATACTTATCAGAAATGGTGTAGTGCTCCCACTCACTTTCTCGTAAATACAGTCTTCACCGCAAGTCTGTATAAAACTATATGCTTTGATCAACTCATCAAAGCGTATATTCCAACTCCGAGATGCTTGCACCAGTCCACAAATGGATCGCTGGAGTTTGCACATTTTGTTAGCACCTTTCAGATTGATAAAACCTTCTGGTTGTATCGTATACAACTCTTCTTTAGTAAATCCATTAAGGAATGCAGTTTTGTTTATCCATTTGCCAGATTTCATAAAATGCGGCAATTGCTAACATGATTCGGACAGACTTAAGCATAGATACGAGTGAGAAACTCTCATCGTAGTCAACACCTTGAACTTGTCGAAAACCTTTTGCGACAATTCTAGCTTTGTAGATAGTAACACTACTATCAGCGTCCGTCTTCCTCTTGAAGATCCATTTATTTTCTATGGCTTGCCGATCATCGGGCAAGTCAACCAAAGTCCATACTTTGTTCTCATACATGGATCATATCTCAGATTTCATGGCTTCAAGCCACTTTGCGGAATCTGGGCTCACCATCGCTTCTTCATAGTTCGTAGGTTCATCATGATCTAGTAGCATGACTTCCAGAACAGGATTACCGTACCACTCTAGCACGGATCTTACTCTGGTTGATCTACGAGGTTCAGTAGTATCTTGTTCTGAAGTTTCATGATCATCATCATTAGCTTCCTCACTAACCGGTGTAGGTGTCACAGAAACAGTTTTCTGTGATGTACTACTTTCCAATAAGGGAGCAGGTACAGTTACCTCGTCAAGTTCTACTTTCCTCCCACTCACTTCTTTCGAGAGAAACTCCTTCTCCAGAAAGTTTCCGAATTTAGCAACAAACGTCTTGCCTTCGTATCTGTGATAGAAGGTGTATCCAATAGTTTCCTTTGGATATCCTATGAAGACGCACTTCTCTGATTTGAGTTTGAGCTTATTAGGATGAAACTTTTTCATATAAGCATCGCAACCCCAAACTTTAAGAAACGACAGCTTAGATTTCTTGCCAAACCATAGTTCACATGGTGTCGTCTCAATGGATTTAGATGGTGCCCTGTTTAACGTGAATGTAGCTGTCTTTAATGCATAACCCCAAAACAATAGTGGTAGATCGGTAAGATACATCATAGATCGCACTATATCCAATAAAGTACGGTTATGACGTTCGGACACACCATTATGCTGTGGTGTTCCATGTGGCATGAGTAGTGAAACTATTTCACATTGTTTTTAACTGAAAGCCAAACTCGTAACTCAAATACTCTTCTCTACGATCAGATCGTAGAAACTTTATTTTCTTGTTATGATGATTTTTCACTTCACTCTGAAATTCTTTGAATTTTTTCAAATGTTTCAGACTTATGTTTCATCAAGTAGATATACTCATATCTGCTCAAATCATCTGTGAAGATTAGAAAATAATGATACCTATCGCGAGCCTCAATATTCATCGGACCACATACATCAGTATGTATGATTTCCAACAAATCTGTTGCTTGCTTCATTGTTCCGGAGAACGGCGTTTTAGTCATCTTGCCCAAAAGGCATGGTTCGCAAGCATCAAGTGATTCATAATCAAGTGATTCCAAAATCCCATTAGCATGGAGTTTCTTCATGCGCTTTACACCAATATGACCTAAACGGCAGTGCTACAAATAAGTTGCACTATCATTATTAACTTTGCATCTTTTGGTTTCAATATTATGATTATGTGTATCACCACGATCGAGATCCAACGAACTATTTTCATTGGGTGTGTAACCATATAAGGTTTTATTCATGTAAACAGAATAACAATTTATTCTCTTACTTAAATGAATAACCGTATTATAATAAACATGATCAAATCATATTCATGCTCAACGTAAACACCAAATAACACTTATTCAGGTTCAACACTAATCCCAAAAGTATAGGGAGTGTGCGATGATGATCATATCAATCTTGGAACCACTTCCAACACACATCGTCACTTCACCCTTAACTAGTCTCTGTTTATTCTGCAACTCCCGTTTCGAGTTACTAATCTTAGCAACTGAACTAGTATCAAATACTGAGGGGTTGCTATAAACACTAGTAAAGTACACATCAATAACATGTATATCAAATATACTTATGTTCACTTTGCCATCCTTCTTATCTGCCAATCACTTGGGGTAGTTCCGCTTCCAGTGACCAGTCCCTTTGCAGTAGAAACACTTAGTCTCAGGCTTAGGACCAGACTTGGGCTTCTTCACTTGAGCAGCAACTTGCTTGCCATTCTTCTTGAAGTTCCCCTTCTTCCCTTTGCCCTTTTATTGAAACTAGTGGTCTTGTCTACCATCAACACTTGATGCTCTTTCTTGATTTCTACCTTCGTCAATTTCAACATCACGAAGAGCTTGGGAATCACTTTAGTCATCCCTTGCATATTATAGTTCATCATGAAGTTCTACTAACTTGGTGATGGTGACTAGAGAATTCTGTCAATCACTATTTTATCTGGAAGATTAATTCCCACTTGATTCAAGCGATTGTAGTACCCAGACAATCTGAGCACATGCTCACTAGTTGAGCGATTCTCCTCCATCTTTTAGCTATAGAACTTGTTGGAGATTTCATATCTCTCAACTCGGGTATTTGCATGAAATATTAACTTCAACTCCTGGAACATCTCATATGCTCCATGACGTTCAAAAACGTCTTTGAAGTCCCGATTCTAAGCCATTAAGCATGGTGCACTAAACTATCAAGTAGTCATCATATTGAGCTAGCTAAACGTTCATAACATCTGCATTTGCTCCTGCAATAGGTCTGTCACCTAGCGGTGCATCAAGGACATAATTCTTCTGTGCAGCAATGAGGATAAACCTCAGATCATGGATCCAATCCGCATCATTGCTACTAACATCTTTCAACACAATTTTCTCTAGGAACATATCAAAATAAACACAGGGAAGCTACAACGCGAGCTATTGATCTACAACATAATTTGCAAAATACTACCAGGACTAAGTTCATGATAAATTTAAGTTCAATTAATCATATTACTTAAGAACTCCCACTTAGATAGACATCCCTCTAATCCTCTAAGTGATCACGTGATCCAAATAAATTAAACCATAACCGATCATCACGTGATATGGAGTAGTTTTCAATGGTGAACATCATTATGTTGATCATATCTACTATATGATTCACGCTCGACCTTTCGGTCTCCGTGTTCCGAGGCCATATCTGCATATGCTAGGCTCGTCAAGTTTAACCTGAGTATTCTGCGTGTGCAAAACTGGCTTGCACCCGTTGTAGATGGACATAGAGCTTATCACACCCGATCATCACGTGGTGTCTGGGCACGACGAACTTTGGCAACGGTGCATACTCAGGGAGAACACTTCTTGATAATTTAGTGAGAGATCATCTTATAATGCTACCGTCAATCAAAGCAAGATAAGATGCATAAAGGATAAACATCACATGCAATCAATATAAGTGATATGATATGGCCATCATCATCTTGTGCCTGTGATCTTCATCTCCGAAGCACTGTCATGATCACCATCGTCACCGGCGCGACACCTTGATCTCCATCGTAGCATCGTTGTCGTCTCGCCAATCTTATGCTTCCACGACTATCACTACCGCTTAGTAATAAAGTAAAGCATTACATCGCGATTTCATTGCATACAATAAAGCGACAACCATATGGCTCCTGCCAGTTGCCGATAACTCGGTTACAAAACATGATCATCTCATACAATAAAATTTAGCATCATGTCTTGGCCATATCACATCACAACATGCCCTGCAAAAACAAGTTAGACGTCCTCTACTTTGTTGTTGCAAGTTTTACGTGGCTGCTACGGGCTTAAGCAAGAACCAATCTCACCTACGCATCAAAACCACAAAGATAGTTTGTCAAATAGACTCTGTTTTAACCTTCGCAAGGACCGGGCATAGCCATACTTGGTTCAACTAAAGTTGGAGAGACAGTCGCCCGCAAGCCACCTATGTGCAAAGCACGTCGGGGGAACCGGTCTCGCGTAAGCGTACGGGTAATATTGGTTCAGGTCGTCTCGTCCAACAATGCCACCGAACCAAAGTATGACATGCTGGTAGGCAGTATGACTTATATCGCCCACAACTCACTTGTGTTCTACTCGTGCATATAACATCAACATATAAAACCTAGGCTCTGATACCACTGTTGGGTTTCGTAGTAATTTCAAAAAATATCCTACGCACACGCAAGATCATGGTGATGCATAGCAACGAGAGGGGAGAGTGTTGTCTACGTACCCACGCAGACCGACTGCGGAAGCGTTGACGCAACGTAGAGGAAGTAGTCGTACGTCTTCACGATCCAACCGATCAAGCACCGAAACTACGGCACCTCCGAGTTCGAGCACACGTTCAGCTCGATGACGATCCCCGGACTCCGATCCAGCAAAGTGTCGGGGAAGAGTTCCATCAGCACGACGGCGTGGTGACGATCTTGATGCACTACAGCAGCAGGGCTTCGCCTAAACTCCGCTACAGTATTATCGAGGACTATGGTGGCAGGGGGCACCGCACACGGCTAAGGAATAGATCACGTGAATCAAGTTCTGTGTTCTAGGGTGCCTCTACCTCAGTATATAAAGGACCAAAGGGGGGGGAGGCTGGCCGGCCACAAGGGGCGCGCCAGGAGAGTCCTACTCCCTCTGGGAGTAGGATTCCCCCCCCCCCCCAAATCCTAGTTGGAATAGGATTCCTTGAGGGGGGGGAAGAGAGAGAGGGGGCCGGCCACCTCTCCTAGTCCTAATAGGACTAGGGGGAGGGGGGAGGCGCGCGGCCACCTTGGGCTGCCCCTTTCTCCTTTCCACTAAGGCCCATCAAGGCCCATATGGTTCCCGGGGGGTTCCGGTAACCTCCCGGTACTCCGGTAAAATCCCGATTTCACCCGGAACACTTCCGATATCCAAACATAGGCTTCCAATATATCAATCTTTATGTCTCGACCATTTCGAGACTCCTCGTCATGTCCGTGATCACATCTGGGACTCCGAACAACCTTCGGTACATCAAAATGCATAAACTCATAATATAACTGTCATCGTAACCTTAAGCGTGCGGACCCTACGGGTTCGAGAACAATGTAGACATGACCGAGACACGTCTCCGGTCAATAACCAATAGCGGGACCTGGATGCCCATATTGGCTCCTACATATTCTACGAAGATCTTTATCGGTCAGACCGCATAACAACATAAGTTGTTCCCTTTGTCATCGGTATGTTACTTGCCCGAGATTCGATCGTCGGTATCCAATACCTAGTTCAATCTCGTTACCAGCAAGTCTCTTTACTCGTTCCGTAATACATCATCCCGCAACTAACTCATTAGTTGCAATGCTTGCAAGGCTTAAGTGATGTGCATTACCGAGAGGGCCCAGAGATACCTCTCCGACAATTAGAGTGACAAATCCTAATCTCGAAATACGCCAACCCAACATGTACCTTTGGAGACACCTATAGAGCACCTTTATAATCACCCAGTTACGTTGTGATGTTTGGTAGCACACAAAGTGTTCCTCCGGCAAACGGGAGTTGCATAATCTCATAGTCATAGGAACATGTATAAGTCATGAAGAAAGCAATAGCAACATACTAAACGATCGGGTGCTAAGCTAATGGAATGGGTCATGTCAATCAGATCATTCAACTAATGATGTGACGTCGTTAATCAAATAACAACTCTTTGTCCATGGTTAGGAAACATAACCATCTTTGATTAACGAGCTAGTCAAGTAGAGGCATACTAGTGACACTCTGTTTGTCTATGTATTCACACATGTATTATGTTGCCGGTTAATACAATTCTAGCATGAACAATAAACATTTATCATGAAATAAGGAAATAAATAATAACTTTATTATTGCCTCTAGGGCATATTTCCTTCAAAGAGTATATATAGAAGGAAGAAGTAGGTCGGCTGAGCCACGAGGGGCCCACGAGGGGGGAGGGCGCGCCCCCTGCCTCGTGGCCTCCTCGGTTGTTTCTTGACATTCACTCCAAGTCCTCTGGATCATATTTGTTCCAAAAATCACGTTCCCGAAGGTTTCATTCCGTTTGGACTCCGTTTGATATTCCTTTTCTGTGAAACACTGAAATAGGCAAAAAACAACAATTTGCACTGGGCTTTGGGTTAATAGGTTAGTCCCAAAAATAACATAAAAGTGTATAATAAAGCCCATTAAACATCCAAAACAGAATATATAATAGCATGGAACAGTAAAAAATTATAGATACGTTGGAGACGTATCAGTGCCTATAGTGAAGGATTACCCAGATGTATTTCTAGAGGAACTACCAGGCATGCCGCCAGATCGAGACATTGAGTTTTTGATAGAGCTGTTGCTAGGCACCAGACCAATATGGAGAGACCATACCGGATGCCCGCGAATGATCTGGAGGAGATTAAGAAACATATTAAGGAGTTATTGGAGAAAGGTTACATTTGATGAAGCTCATCACCATGGGGAGCCCCAATGCTTTTGGTTGAGAAGAAGGATAAATATCTGAAAATGGTGGTTGATTATCGTGCATTGAATGGAGTGACAATCAAGAACAAGTACCCACTGTCGATGATCAATGATTTGTTTGACCAACTGCAAGGAACTAAAGTATTTTCTAAGATCGATCTTCGATCAGGATACCACTAGCTAAAGATCCGAGAACATGATATACCTAAGACAGCCTTCACCTCAAGGTACGGGCTATATGAGTACATGGTTATGTCATTTGGACTGACGAACGCCCCTGCCTATTTCATGAGTATGATGAATAAGGTGTTCATGGAGTTCTTGGATAAATTTGTCATGGTGTTCATTGATGACATTTTGGCGTACTCGAAGAATGAAGAGGAACGCAAGGAGCATTTGCGATTGGTTCTCAAGAAGCTCAGGGAACATCAGTTATACGCCAAATTCAGCAAATGTGAGTTTTGGTTGAAGGAAGTTGGATTCCTTGGACATGTTATATCAGGAGAAGGTATAGCAGTAGACCCTACTAAGGTTCAGTCAGTCACTGAGTGGTTGGAACCCACCTCACTTGGAGAGATCCGCAGTTTTCTTGGACTCGCGGGATATTATCGGAGATTCATTGAGAATATCTCTAAGATAGTGAAGCCCATGAAGGGGTTGTTGAAGAAAGACACCAAGTTCAAGTGGACAGATGAATGTGAGGCAAGTTTCCAAGAGTTGAAGAAATGTTTGGTTACAGCCCCAGTGCTGATTCTGCCGGATATACGCAAGGATTTCCAAGTGTATTGTGACGCATCTCGCTTAGGACTTGGAGGCGTGCTTATGCAAGACGGGAGAGTTGTTTCGTATGCCTCACGACAGCTTCGACCACATGAGTTGAATTATGCCACGCATGATTTGGAGTTAGCAGCCGTAGTGCATGCACTCAAGACCTGGAGACATTTTCTTATCGGAAATCATTGTGATGTGTACATGGATCATAAGAGTTTGAAGTACATTTTCACACAAAAGGATTTGAACCTCAGGCAGAGGAGATGGTTGGAGCTTATAAAGGATTATGATATGAAGTTGCACTATCATCTAGGCAAGGCCAATGTCGTAGCAGATGCTTTGAGCCGGAAGAGTTACGCCAATAACCTCGTAAGCGGAGGATTACCAACAGAGTTAGCGGAAGATCTCAGGGAGCTACGTTTGGAGATAGTCCCTAGAGGTTTTGTTACAACATTGGAAATTCAGTCGATATTATTGGGAAAAATTTGACAAGCTCAGAAGGATGATAAGGGAATTGCAGAGATAAAGGAGAAAATGAGCAAAGGAAAACCCAAGGGTTTTCGTGAGGATGAGCACGACACCTTGTGGTTTGAGGACCGTGTTTATGTACCCAATAATGCAGAGATCAGGAAGTTGATACTCCAGGAGGCTCATGACTCGCCATACTCGATACACCCCGGAAATACCAAGATGTATTTGGATTAGAAGGAGCATTTCTGGTGGACTGGTATGAAGAAGGATATTGCCGAGTATGTAGCCGTATGTGATGTATGTCAGAGAGTGAAGGGAGAACATCAAAAGCCAGCAGGATTACTGCAGCCTATGCCGATACCCGAATGAAAGTGGGGCAAGCTTGGCATGGATTTCATCACCGGATTACCCAGGACCCGATTGGGATACAATTCTATTTGGGTAGTAGTGGATCGTTGGACCAAAGTGGCTCACTTTATCCCAGTGAAGACCACCTATACAAGTGCGAAGTTGGCCAAGATATATATGACCAGGATCGTATGTCTGCACGGAGTTCCTAGGACCATCATATCATATAGAGGAGCACAATTTACTTCAAAGTTTTGGCACTAGCCGCACCAGACTTTGGGCACAAGGATAGATTTCAGTACAACTTTTCATCCGCAGACAGATGGACATACCGAGAGAGTCAATCAGAATTCCGGAGGACATGTTGAGGGCTTGTGTGCTAGATTATGGATCTAGTTGGGATGATAATTTGCCCTACGCAGAGTTCTTATACAACAACATCTACTAGGCCAGTTTGAAGATGGCACCTTTTGAAGCCCTGTATGAAAGGAGGTGCAGGACACCGTTGATGTGGGATGAAGTTGGAGACTGTCAGTTGTTTGGACCCGATTTGATCAAAGAGTCCGAAGAAAAGGTTAAGTTGATTCGAGACAGACTGAAGGTAGTCTATGAAATCGGAGCCAGAGCATATCTTCATGTATCACCACTGCGAGGAGTTAAACGCTTTGGAGTTAAGGGAAAGTTAGCCCCAAGATTTGTAGGACCATACTGAGTTTTGGAACGTATGGGAGAAGTAGCGTACAAGTTGGAGTTACCCGAAGGACTGTCAGGAGTTCATGATGTGTTTCACGTTTCCCAATTGAAGAAGTGCCATGCAGAAATGGCCGATATTCCTCTGAGAGGAAGCAATTCAGTTGGATAGTGATCTGACCTATGAGGAGAAACTAGTCAAGATTCTCGAGTTTGCCAGCCGAGTCACACGCAGCAAGGTTATCAAGTTTTTCAAAGTTCAATGGAGCCACCATACCGAGGATGAAGCCACCTGGGAACGAGAGGATGATCTACGGAAAGACCCCAGACCTATTTTCTAGCCAACCCGAATATCGAGGGCGAGATTCACCTTAAGGGGGTAGGTTTGTAACATCCCAAATTTCCAATTTGGAATGTCATACATAGGTCATCATATGCATATCATATTTTTAATTGCATTTTGGCTTTGTGATCCTAAAATCCTAAGCAATTCGAGGACCCACAGAGAGAGTTGGGGATTTTATTGTTTTCATATTTGAATTTTCTCAAATATTGAAAAGAAGATCATTTTGGTTTTAATTATTTTTCTCTTCAAAAATATTTCATAATTAAAATTATATGAGAGGAGATAATATGACTTATCCAAAATAAATGAAATATTGGAGGAAAAATATTAAAATCAAATAAATATTTTATTTGGATTTTTATTGCTATTTTTTGAATTAGAAAAATGTGCATTTTTCAAAATTGCATTTGTAGGCCAATAAAATGTTCACTTTATCCTAAATATTTTATTTAGACAGTAAAAATTTGTTTTGGCATTTTTAGATTTTTATTTTAATTTATTTAGGATTTTTCTCGGCGGAACCGTATTAAAAAAAAGTTTCGGACCGAACTAGGCCGAAGGCCCAGCCGGCCCAGTTCTGCCTCACCATCTCCCGCTCACGCGCGGAGTCCGCGTCGCCGCCGCCATGGACGTGTCCGTCCTGGACACGCCGCCGTTGCCCCTTCCCCAAGCACCTCGAGCCCCCTCCTATTTATACCCCACCGCCGCCGCCTTTCCTCCCCACCCAACGCCGCAGCCGCCGCCGCCTGCGCCGCCCGTAGCCGCCTGCTGCTGCTACCGCCGCGCCGCCGCATGCCACCGGAGCCCCGCCGGAACCGGCGCCGCCACCGATCCGATCTGTTTCGGCGCAACCGGTTTTTTCTTTGGTTTTTAGGTAAAAACCGTCGGGTTTTTTAAAACCCTAGATGCGTTTTTTTCGGTTTTCGTCGGTTTATGTTATTTAGCGGACATTCGTCCGTTCGTTCTTTTAACGAACATTGTTCACCGATTAGGTTCAGACAGCGAACGTTCGTTCATTAGTCTTTTCTTTTTATTTTATTTTCGGCTAGGGACGTATCCGCGATTATTTTTGTCATAGATTAGCCCCTGATCTTCAAACCCTCGCCGTTACTTAACCGTTTGTCCAATTCCAGTGAAACCAATGCCAAAATCTTTGTCTCGAACCCCTCTTTCTGTTTAATCAACTTGAACAATATTTTTGACAAATTAAAATTTGGTTGCAAGCAGATTTTTCTATGAAGTTCTTTTGACCGTAGTTTCAGTTCCGTATCTCCGTTTTGATCGTTTCTTTTTGCAAATTGAACCTCTTCAGTTGAAATTTCAGTTTGGATCTTCTTATTTGAAGTTTTACCCTTGCATCTTTGCTTGAGTACTTATGTATGCTATTGTTTGTTTGCGATAGAATTCCCGGAGTGCGCAGCGTGCTACTACGAGTCACTAGGTTTTGCGGATCATCAGCAAGGCAAGTAACACATTGATCATACCCCTTTATTACCCAGTTTTATGCATTAGTTACAACCCTCAAACATTGCATGAGTAGGATCTCTTAACATGTGGGTTTTGGGAAGTAGTTGATGAGGTAGAACCTATTGCCCTTTTATTATCAAACCCATGAGAGTTACTTCTACGTTATGCTTATATTGCCATGATATGCTCGTAGATGTGGATTGGGTTTGAGTGTATCCATGACAGATGTGAGATTATTAATTAATGGTTTACTTAAGGTGGCTACTTAAACACACATCTGGGTGGATTGGTTGCGGGCACCTGGGGATATACCGGTGTTGTCCTTTTGGGTTCGCCACCCAGGCTCAAAGGGATCATAAGATTATTCATGCTAGAAACTTCCGTGTGCAGCCACAAGCTATTATGGGATATAGCATAGTGGAGTAAGTTGCATGACCTCTTCCAGTGGTAGGCTAGCAGATGTAGGGGATGTAGGTTGGTACTGTCTACCCGGGGTTAGAGTTAATGCTTCTAAAATACTGTGTCTTGGTCATCCGTTTCTCAAACACCATGTAGTGTGAGAAATCCAATGGAGGAGATCGAGTCTTGTGGGGAAAAGTGCGCAAACCTCTGTAGAGTGTACAAACTAATCATGGTTAGCCGTGTCCCCGGTTATGGACATCTTGAGTATCTGGTTCTTGGATTATCATGTGGATCTCATCACCCTAAATTAATTTGTTGGGATGTTAATTACTTTTAATTGGCATTGAGATGGGGTTTTACCATTCTCAATGTTTTTCAACTACCATGATAGTTAAATAAAATATATTCCTTTGTTGTAGGGAAAAATTGGCTTTTCGCAAAAACATTATAACCATAGAGCCTCCACCAGCCATATATGCATGTAGTGATAGCCTTTACTTGTTTCATTGCTCTACTGTGTTATCTTGCCAGCATATTCCATGTGCTGACCTGTTTCGGGCTGCAACATATCATGTTGCAGACTTTTCAGATGAAGAGTAAGGTGCGCTAGGTTGTTGTCGTGCACTCAGCTATGCCGTTGGAGTTGATGGGCTCACTTTATCTTCCAAGCCTTCCGCTGTTATCTTATTTATATGGCCTTAAGCCATATTTACTGTAATAAGTTCTCTTTGAGACATTCGTTGTAATAAGTGTGTGATTGCCACTGAGGGAGTCCTGGATTAGGGGGTGTTCGGATGGCCGGACTATACCTTCAGCCGGACTCCTGGACTATGAAGATACAAGATTGAAGACTTCGTCCCGTGTCTGGAAGGGGCTTTCCTTGGCGTGGAAGGCAAGCTTGGCGATACGGATATGTAGATCTCCTACGATTGTAACCGACTTTGTGTAACCCTAACCCTCTCCGGTGTCTATATAAGCCGGAGGGTTTTAGTCCGCAGGACAACATAGAGAACAACAATCATACCATAGGCTAGCTTCTAGGGTTTAGCCTCTCCGATCACGTGGTAGATCTACTCTTGTACTACCCATATCATCAATATTAATCAAGCAGGACGTAGGGTTTTACCTCCATCAAGAGGGCCCGAACCTGGGTAAAACTTTGTGTCCCTTGCCTCCTGTTACCATCCGGCCTAGACGCACAGTTCGGGACCCCCTACCCGAGATCCGCCGGTTTTGACACCGACAGCCACTCTGTTATAAATGCTTCAAGTACTGTGTGTGTCAGCATTACCGATACAGGGATGACACTTATGCACAGAGATTCGACCATTTGAGGTTGGATCGCTACACCTTAATACTTCTGTTGTAGTTGCGGATGCTTGCAATAGGCGTTAATCATAAGTGGGATGCTTGTCCAAGGAAGGACAGTACCCAAGCACTGGTCCACCCACATATCAAATTATCAAAGTACCGAACGCGAATTATATGAACGTGATGAAAACTAGCTTGATGATAATTCCCATGTGTCCTCGGGATCGCTTTACTTTATATAAGAGTTTATCCAGGCTTGTCCTTTGCTACAAAAAGGATTGGGCCATCTTGCTGCACCTTATTTACTTTTATTACTTGTTACTCGTTACAAATTACCTTATCACAAAACTATCTGTTACCGATAACTTCAGTGCTTGCAGAGAATACCTTACTGAAAACTGCTTATCATTTCCTTCTGCTCCTCGTTGGGTTCGACACTCTTACATATCAAAAAGGCTATGATAGATCCCCTACACTTGTGGGTCATCAAGACTCTTTTCTAGCGCCGTTGCCGGGGATTGAAGCGCCTTTGGTAGGTGGAATTTGGTAAGGAAAGATTTATATAGTGTGGTGAAATTTACTGTCACTTGTTACTATGGAACATAATCCTTTGAGGGGCTTGTTCAGGGTATCTTCACCCCGACCAGTAGAGCAAAGATTTGCTCCTCAACCTACTGAACCTACTGAATTTTTTTACTTTGAAATTCCTTCGGGTATGATAGAGAAACTTCTAGATGGAACATTATATCCCGATTTGCACCTAATCTACGTGGATGAAGTTTGTGGATTATTTAAGCTTGCAGGTATGCCCGAGGATGTTATCAAGAAGAAGGTCTTCCCTTTATCTTTGAAGGGAGAGGCATTGACATGGTTTAGGCTATGTGATGGTATGGGATCATGGAACTACAACCGATTGAAATTGGAATTTCATCAGAAATTTTATCCTATGCATCTTGTTCATCGTGATCGTAATTATATATATACAATTTTTGGCCTCGCAAAGGAGAAAGCATCGCTCAAGCTTGGGGGAGGCTTAAGTCAATGTTATATTCATGCTCCAATCATGAGCTCTCAAAAGAAATGATTATTCAAAAAATTTATGCTCAGCTTTATCTCAGTAATCGCTCCATGCTCGATACTTCTTGTATTGGTTCCTTTATGATGAAGACTATTGAATTCAAATGGGATTTATTGGAGAGAATTAAACTCAACTCTGAAGATTGGGACCTCGACGAAGGTAAAGAGTCAAGTATAACACCTAAGTTTGATGGTGTTAAATCTTTTATGGATACCGATGCTTTCCATGAATTTAGCACTAAATATGGACTTGACTCTGAGATAGTAGCTTCTTTCTGTGAATCCTTTGCTACTCATGTTGATCTCCCTAAGGAGAAGTGGTTTGAATATAATCCTCCCATTGAAGTAAAAGTAGTTGAACCTATTAAAGTTTAAGAAAAGACTATCACTTATAATGATCCTATTGTTCCTACTGCTTATATTGAGAAACCACCTTTCCCTGCTAGAATAAAGGATCATGCTAAAGCTTCAATTGTGGTTCGTAAGAGTAATACTAGAACACCTACTCCCTCTGAGAAAATTAAAGTTGAACCTAGTATTTCTATGGTTAAAGATCTCTTGGCCGATAATATTGATGGGCATGTTATTTACTTCTGTGATGAATCTGCTAGAATTGCTAGACCCGGTACTAAAAATAAACATAGACCTGTTGTAGGCATGCCTGTTATTTCTGTTAAAATAGGAGATCATTGCTATCATGGATTATGTGATATGGGTGCTAGTGCAAGTGCAATACCCCATTCCTTATATAAATAAATCATGCATGATATTGCACCTGCTGAGATAGAGGAAATTGATAAAGTTAAAGTTGATGCTATTGAAAAATGTCGTGTCCTAAGGACACTAAAGGTATAAGAAGTTTTCTTGGTCATGCCGGTTTTTATAGGAGGTTTATTAAAGACTTCTCTAAAATTTCTAGGCCTCTCACTAATATATTGCAAAAAGATGTTCCTTTTTTTTATGATGAAAGTGTAGAAGCATTTGAAATACTTAAGAAAGCTTTGATTTCTGCACCTATTGTTCAGCCTCCTGATTGGAATTTACCATTTGAAATCATGTGTGATGCTAGTGATTATGCTGTGTGGGCTGTTCTAGGACAAAGAGTTGATAAGAAATTAAATGTTATTCAGTATGCTAGTAAAACTCTAGACAGTGCTCAAAGAAATTATGCTACTACTAAAAAAGAATTTTTAGCAGTTGTGTTTGCTTGTGATAAGTTCAGACCTTATATTGTTGATTCCAAAGTAACTGTTCACACTGATCATGCTGCTATTAAATATCTTATGGAAAAGAAAGATGCTAAACCTAGACTTATTAGATGGGTTCTCTTGCTACAAGAATTTGATTTGCATATTATTGATAGAAAGGGAGCTGAGAACCCCGTTGCAGACAACTTGTCTAGGTTAGTGAATGTTCTTGATGACCCACTACCTATTGATGATAGCTTTCTTGATGAACAATTAGCTGTGATAAATGCTTCTCGGACTGCTCCATGGTATGCTGATTATGCTAATTATATTGTTGCTAAGTTTATACCACCTAGTTTCACATACCAGCAAAAGAAAAAGTTCTTCTATGATTTAAGACATTACTTCTGGGATGACCCACATCTTTATAAAGAATGAGTAGATGGTGTTATTAGACGTTGTGTACCTGAGCATGAACAGGAACATATCCTACGCAAGTGTCACTCTGAGGCTTATGGAGGACACCATGCTGGAGATAGAACTGCACATAAGGTATTGCAATCCGGTTTTTATTGGTCTACTCTCTTCAATGATGCCTGTAAGTTTGTCTTGTCTTGTGATGAATGTCAAAGAATTGGTAATATTAGTAGACGTCAAGAAATGCCTATGAATTATTCACTTGTTATTGAACCATTTGATGTCTGGGGCTTTGATTATATGGGACCGTTTCCTTCCTCTAATGGGTACACACATATTTTAGTTGTTGTTGATTACGTTACTAAGTGGGTAGAAGCTATTCCAACTAGTAGCGCAGATCATAACACCTCTATTAAGATGCTTAAAGAAGTTATTTTTCCGAGGTTTGGAGTCCCTAGATACTTAATGACTGATGGTGGTTCACATTTTATTCATGGTGCCTTTCGTAAAATGCTTGCTAAGTATGATGTTAATCATAGAATTGCATCTCCTTATCACCCACAGTCTAGTGGTCAAGTAGAATTGAGTAATAGAGAGCTTAAATTAATTTTGCAAAAGACTGTTAATAGATCTAGAAAGAATTGGTCCAAGAAACTTGATGATGCATTATGGGCCTATAGAACTGCATACATAAATCCTATGGGTATGTCTCCGTATAAAATGGTTTATGGTAAAGCATGTCACTTACCTCTTGAACTAGAACATAAGGCATATTAGGCCATTAAAGAGCTCAATTATGATTTCAAACTTGCCGGTGAGAAGAGGCTTTTTGACATTAGCTCACTTGATGAATGAAGAACCCAGGCCTATGAGAATGCCAGACTATTTAAAGAAAAAGTTAAAAGATGGCATGACAAAAGGATACAAAAACGTGAGTTTAATGTAGGTGATTATGTATTGTTATACAACTCTCGTTTAAGATTTTTTGCAGGCAATCTCCTCTCTAAATGGGAAGGTCCTTACGTTATCGAGGAGATCTATCGCTCCGGTGCCATAAAAATCAACAACTTCGAAGGCACTAATCCGAGGGTGGTGAATGGTCAAAGAATCAAACATTATATCTCAGGTAATCCCATAAATGTTGAAACTAATGTTATTGAAACCGTAACCCCGGGGAAATTCATAAGGGACACTTTACAGAACGTTCCAGACTCCGAAAAGGAAGAGGTATGAGGTACAGTAGGTAAACCGACTCCAAAACAGTTCTAATAGCAATTTTTCTCTGTTTTGTAATATTTAAGAAAATAGGAAAATAAGAAGCAGTCCGGGAAGGACACGAGGCGTCCACGAGGGTGGAGGGCGCGCCCCCTGCCTCGTGGGCACCTCGTGTGCTCTCTGAACTCCGTTTTCTTGCACGGTACTTCTTTTGGTCGGTAAAAATTCATTATATAATCTCCCGAAGGTTTTGACCACCGTACCATGCAAACATCCTTTGTTTTTGTTTCGAGCTGTTTCTGCTGCAGATTTAGAGCAAGATGTCTTCTCAAGAGTCAGTCGGGGAGAGTCGGGTGTCCCATCCGACACCGGGGCCAAGAGCAAACAGCAATGCTGACCACTTTGGGCCATCAACTGAGGAAGAGATGGAGGCTGACTTGAAAAGGATAGATGCCATGGAGGAGGATGAAGAAGTTACTTGTCGTTTTCGAGATGGATTCACGATGGGAGAACTATAGAGCTCAGCTATTACAAACTCGGTCATCCCTTCCAATATTAGATTTTTTCTTATGAAAATATGAAAAAGAGTGTTACTTGTTCTCCCACAGCTATGCAACATCCTTGGGTGAAAGGAGCTTTAGCCATCACGGGCAAGCTTCATAAGGAAATAATGGACCTCAAGCAACAAGTCAATAAGCTCGAGGAAGAGAATCGTATCCTGAGGGGCATCATCGCCAAGAATATCACATCACTACCCGCGAAGAAGGAGACATAAACACATGGGTATGGGCACTCCCCTTGGCAACTGCCAAGCTTGGGGGAGTGCCCCGGTATCGTATCACCATCACACTTTTATCTTTACCGCTTTTCTTAGTTCGATCCTTTTGGTAATATCTTGATCTAGTAGAATAAAGTCTTAGTATGATCTAGTTTTGAGTTTTGCTTTATGATCCTTCTTTGTAATCGAGTCTGTGAGCTATATATAATAAAGATTAGTGTTGATTCAAGGGCTTGATTATCTTACTATGATCTTGAGGGAATAAAATAAAAAGAGAAAGAATAAAAAGAAATAAAGGGATCATATGGATCTTATGGAGAGTAATGACTTCACATATAAAGAGTATGACGAATAAAAGTTGTTGAAAGTTGACAAACATAGTTTTGGTCATCATTGCAATTAATAGGAAGTAATAAAGAAAGAGAGGTTTTCACATATAAATATACTATCTTGGACATCTTTTATGATTGTGAGCACTCATTAAAATATGACATGCTAAAGAGTTGTCGTTGGACAAGGAAGACAATGTAATGGGTTATGTTTTCTTACATTTGAAATAAATTATAAGTCATGCATATTTAGAGAGCCATTTTTATTGCTTGCAACGATCACTACTAGGAAAAGGCCTGTTAGTGGCGCACCTATTTTGGCCATTAATGGCGCACTATAGGTGCGCCACTATCATCATGCTACTAGTAACAAGTACTAATGGCGCACCCCTGGTGCGTCATTAGTATACCAGATAATAGTGGCGCACCACATAGTGCACCATTACTATGTCGAACGGTGTGCCATTACTATTTGACTTAGTAATGGCGCACCACATATCCGGTGCGCCATTGCTAACAATTTTTTTTCAAAGAAAATTTCAATTTTTTTCAATAAAAAATTTCACATTTTTTTCTTAACCTCGGGTCAATATGCTTAATCTCAAGTCAAATCGCACTTCGTGGTCAAACTTCCCAAAAGGTCACCCATCCTCACACTACTCCAGCCTGAGCACGCTTAACTTTGCAGTTCTATCCAACCCAGCACCAGCTCACTTAACATGCACTTGTTGATATATTTATCATATCAATCCTATTAAACTTTCTTGATGTCTATGACTTTGTTCATGTTCATGAGTGTGATGAAATTTTGAAAAAATATTTCAAACTTCCTGGTCATGTTACGTATCATATTTTGAACATTTTTTCCAAAAAAAATTTAAAACCATTTTTTTTCTGTTACTAGTGGCGCACCTAGGAAATGGTGCGCCATTACTAAGTTTGATTTTTTTTTCATTTCCCCCTCTAGATCTTAAAAGCCCCGTATCTTTTGTTCTGTTAGGTTTTTGGGGATTCTGAAAATCTTCAATGGGGTTCTCCCCATTGAATTCGGATGTAACTTTTGGCGTAGATGATTTTTCATATAAAAAACTTTTTAATCCGAGTTCGTATGCAAAAGTTATGCCCAGTTTACTAAATTCCAGAGAGATTTTGCAAATAAAGTCGAAATTCATATTTGTATATTTTGCCAACAACTAGACCACATCACATGGGAAACTTATTTTCTTTTATTTTTTTGACATTCCCATCATTTTCTTTTATTTTTTCTGAAACTGAAAAGGCGGTCCACCGGGGGGGGGGGGGGGGGGTGCATAGAAAGTTAGTAATGGCGCACCTTCACAAAGTGCGCCATTACTATGTGTATGACTTGGTCAAACCTTGGTCTAAGTTACTAATGGCGCACTTTGTGTAGGTGCGCCATTACTAAGTTTGACATAGTAATGACGCACCTATGCAAAGTGCGTCATTACTAAGTTTGACCAATGTTTGACCCAGTCATACACATAGTAATGGCGTACTTTGTACAGATGCGCCATTACTATGTCAACTAGTAATGGCGCACTATCCCCTGGTGCGCCACTTCTAACAATTTTTTTTCAAAACTAGTAATGGCGCACCACACACCAGGTGCGTCATTAGTAATATGTCAATAATGGCGTACCTGTATCTGGTGCGCCACTACTATATAGCAGTGGTGCACCACATACATGGTGCGCCATTAATGTCCATATTAGCTATAGCTCTTTTTGTAGTAGTGTACCCTTGAGGTAAAAGGTTGGGAGGCAAAACTATAAGCCCCTATCTTTCTCTGTGTCCGACTAAAACTTCATAATCATAAATATCGCGTGAGTGTTAGCAATTGTGAAAGACTAAATGATGGTTGAGTATGTGGACTTGCTGAAAAGCTCTTATTGACTCTTCTGATGTTATGATAAATTACAATTGCCTCAGTGACTGAGATTAGAGTTTGTTGGTTCTCAATGAAGTTTCTGATTCATATTTGAAATTGTGATTGAATTGTTACTTTAGCACAAGAAATCATATGACAATATATGTATATGTTGCTGTTCTAAGAATGATCATGATGCCCTCATGTCCGTATTTTATTTTATCAACACCTCTATCTCTAAACATGTGGACACATTTTTCGATTTCGGCTTTCGCTTGAGGACAAGCGAGGTCTAAGCTTGGGGGAGTTGATATGTCCATTTTGCATCATGCTTTTATATCGATATTTATTGCATTATGGGCTGTTATTACACATTATGGCACAATACTTATGCCTATTCTCTCTTATTTTACGAGGTTTACATGAAGAGGGGGAATGACGGCAGTTGGAATTCTGGGAAGGAAAAGGAGCAAATATTAGAGACCTATTCTGCACATCTCCAAAAGTCCAGAAACTTTGCGGGAGCACGTTTCAGAATAAAAAAAATATTGGGTGAAAGAAGTACCAGAGGGGGGCCACCCACTGTCCATGAGGGTAGGGGCGCGCCCTACCCCCTGGGCGCGCCCCCTGCCTTGTGGGCCCCCTGGCAGCCCTCTGATGCCCATCTTTGGCTATATGGAGTCTTTCGCCGAGGAAAAAATCATAAGCAAGCTTTCGGGACAAAAATCCGCCGCCACGAGGCGGAACCAATCTAGGGCTCCGGCGGAGCTGTTCTGCCGGGGAAACTTCCCTCTGGGAGGGGGAAATCCCCAACAACGGTCCTCTCATCGGGAGGGGGTCAGTCTCCATCAACATCTTCACCAGCACCATCTCATCTCAAACCCTAGTTCATCTCTTGTATTCAATATTTGCCCTAAAGCCTCAGATTGGTACCTGTGGGTTGCTAGTAGTGTTGATTACTCCTTGTAGTTGATGCTAGTTGGTTTACTTGGTGGAAGATCATATGTTCAGATCCATTATGCATATTGATACCCCTCTGATTATGAACATGAATATGATTTGTGAGTAGTTACGTTTGTTCCTGAGGACATGGGAGAAGTCTTGCTATAAGTAGTCATGTGAATTTGGTATTTGTTCGATATTTTGATGAGATGTATGTTGTCTTTCCTCTAGTGGTGTCATGTGAACATCGACTACATGACACTTCACCATTGTTTGGGCCTAGGGGAAGGCATTGGGAAGTAATAAGTAGATGATGGGTTGCTAGAGTGACAGAAGCTTAAACCCTAGTTTATGAGTTGCTTCGTAAGGGGATGATTTGGATCCATATGTTTCATGCTACGGTTAGTGTCGTTGCCAAAACCGGCGGATCTCGGGTAGGGGGTCCCGAACTATGCGTCTAAGGCGGATGGTAACAGGAGGCAGGGACGATGTTTTACCCAGGTTCGGGCCCTTTTGATGGAGGTAAAACCCTACGTCCTGCCTGATTTATTCTTGATGATATGAGTATTACAAGAGTTGATCTACCATGAGATCGGAGAGGCTAAACCCTAGAAGCTAGCCTATGGTATGATTGTATGTTGTCCTACGGACTAAAACTCTCCGGTTTATATAGACACCGGAGAGGGTTAGGGTTACACAAGGTCGGTTACAAAGGAGGAGATATCCATATCCGTACTGCCTAGCTTGCCTTCCACGCCAAGTAGAGTCCTATCCGGACATGGGATGAAGTCTTCAATCTTGTATCTTCATAGTCTAACAGTCCGGCCAAAGGATATAGTATGGCTGTCCGGAGACCCCCTAATCCAAGACTCACTCAGTAGCCCCTGAACCAGGCTTCAATGACGATGAGTCCGGCGCGCAGTATTGTCTTCGGCATTGCAAGGCGGGTTCCTCCTCCGAATACACCACGGAAGAATTTGAATACAAGGATAGTGTCCGACCCTGCAAAATAAGTTCCACATACCACCGTAGAGAGAATAATATTTCCACAAATCTACTCTGCTGACACGTTTTGGAAACACGACATTATGCCATGGCCTGGTGATTATTTGAACCGTTTCCTTTAACTAGCCCCGCACATAACACGAGGCAGTTTTTTGACACGTCTTGTCAAAGCAGAGATCGTGTCCCCTAATTATGGGATTCTCATCAATACGATCGTGGGTAACCCAACCGTGCCTAGGACTCCTAGATTTTAGGCAAGTCCCAAATGGCCACTAGGAGGACGCTTGATATTCACCCTCTTTATAAAGGGACAAGGCTTTTACTTTTTTTCCTCCCGTGCTCAATCGAATCCTTCCCCCGCCTCGAGTTCTAACACCCAAAGCCCAGGTCAGGTGCTTCGGACCTTCAATCTTGTCCGGATCTAGCCTTCAAGGCCGGTGGATGCCCTCCTCCGTTACGGAAGAGGATATCAAGAAGTTGAGGGAGGCCAGATACCTGACCGCCGAAATTTCGCATAGGCTTCCCACCCGAGGGGAGGTCATCCCTACTCCCGAACCCGACGAGAGCGTCGTGTTCATCTCCCACTTCCTCCGAGGTCTAGGCCTCACTCTGTATCCCTTCGTTAGGGGTTTGATGTTCTATTATGGGCTAGATTTCCACGATCTAGCCCCGGACTCCTTTCTCCACATCTCGGCATTTATTGTCGTATGTGAGGCCTTCCTCCGCATTACCCCTCACTTCGGCCTGTGGCTCAAGACCTTTGACGTGAAGCCGAAGATGGTCGAGGGGCAGCACGCAGCATGCGGAGGCGCATTAATAAGCAAGATCGCTGGAGCTTCATGGCCAAAGGGTTCCTTTCCAGAGGTGTCCGGATTATGGCAACGGGAGTGGTTTTACATCACATCTCCCAGAAGTGCCAAGTGGGTGGCTGCCCCTGCTTTCCGCTCGGGCCCTCCACCACAACTGATGTCATGGATTAGCAGAGGGCTGAGCTGGGGTCCAACCAAGGACGTGCCTATACTGCAGAGCCGCATTCAAGATCTCTTCGAAGGAGATTTCAGTCTGGTTACGGTGGTGCAAGTCATGCTGGTTCGTCGAGTCCAGCCTTGCAAACGTCGGCCCCTCCGCATGTGGGAGTTCAACCCAGAAGGGCCGCACACTATTCAGAATTTCCTCGGCCTGACGCATGAGGAGATGTACAAATCATTCTTCAAACCCCAAATAGAGTGTCCGGATACTACCGAGGACATGGGCCTGAGCAGCAACCGTACCGCCGACCAAGTAAGTAATCCTTTATCCGAACACGCCATCTTTCATTTACCATGACGTCATTCTGAGAAATTGCTCTTTGACCAGGACTGGCTAACAAGGACGAAGATGATTCGGTGTTCGGCCCCCCTTCCCGAGGGTTTGGAGAATCCGGTACTGGAAAAGATGCTCGAGCTAGCACCTTGCCCGGAGCCCTCAAAGGAAGATAAAGGGGGGAATAATGAGGTCGAAAGCGGGCCCCCATCGCTACCAATTCCAACCGAGGGAATGAGCGCCTCCGTGAAGGAGGATAACCAAGGGGAAGAATCTGACCTTCTCTCGCTTCGGGGAAGGAAGAGGACTGCCTCTGAAGATCCGGAAACCAAGGCTTCCAAACAGGAGAAGAAGTCTCCACCAGAGGGTCCTGCCTTGGAGGGCGCTCTTGCCGCACAAAGTCCGCGCCAGGATCAGCCCTCCAACGAGCTGTAAGTAATCAAAAAGTACTTTAATAGTGGAGATATACTACCTTACCTTTGAGGAAAATAACCGAAGCATTTATCTTGCAGTTCGGATCTTAGCCCTTCTCAGCAAAGCTCGTCTTCGGGGGATCTTCTTCCGGAGATGATGGAGAGCGAAACGCCTCCCCCGGACTCCCCCGCTCAAGAAGCGGGCGACCTTGAAGTGCCGTCACGGAGGGCCTCTCCGGATCCGGTGAGGCCAGAAGATAATCCTATAGTCACCCGAAGTCCCCAGCGTCCGACTCTTGAAGAGAGCAAACAAAAGAGTCCGACACCGTCTGGTATGCGGTCGGATGTACTGAGGGAGCTGTTGGAGCGAGCGGCCATCTCAGAAGAACACCGTACGTTGATGGGTACGGTGATGGAAAGAATTTCGTCCGCCGAAAGCGGATTGCATTTATCAGTCTACTAACGGGCTTTGAGGTACGTGAAATGATATACTTTTTGATAGTATCACACATATTTAGGTGTGCCCTGTGTAGATAGTATCCCCTGAGACTCTGGTTGCCGTTGAGAATGGCGGCAAACAGAGGATCGTAGTCCCAGGTAATAACCAAACCGCCTTTATTTGCAGGTGGTAGAAGCTCCGGTGGCTAGCCGGACTAATGAGTTTGCCGAACTAAAGCGGCAACTGGATGCGGTAGATGCCGACATCGAGCTTGTTAACAAGCGGCTTGACAAGGCACATGGTAAGTAATGTTTTCTGGTGAGTGCCACATAGTAAGAGCAGCATGATGCCAGTATCTTTAATATGTTGTGACTGCAGATGGAGCTGCCATCGTGGAGACCCTTCGGGCGGAACTTGCCCGAGCCAAAGAACAAGCAAGGAGTAGTAATGCGGCTGCTTTGAAGGCGGCCGAAGAGTTGAGAGCCGAGAAGGCCGCGCATTGTGAGATCAAAGAGAAGATGGCCAAGATGGCTGCAAAGTTAAAAGACATGGCCGACCGTTGCCAGTTCCTTGAAGAAGAAAACCGAGCGAAGGCGACGGACCTTGAAAAGGCCACGATGATGACCAAAGACACCTGCTCTGCTATGAGGGCGAAGGAGGAGCTGCGTGAAGCCGGGGATATTGTGGCTGGGAAGCCCTTTATGCTGCAGAGGAAGTTCGGAGATCCGCGCTATGCCCCTCTGGATCGGCTGTGGAGTTCGGCAGACGCATATATGGACTTGGCGGCGAGCGCTGTCGATGCGGCCGAATACTTTTGAGATCAAATAGATTGTGAAGTGGACAACCTGTTCTGGTCGCAATTTAACATTCTATAGCGTCCTCTTCCCTTGACTGATCAGCTAGCCGAATGGGCCGAACTTAATAGATTGTCTGGACTCGCCATGAGGTCCGTCGTAGATCATCTGTGGCTGGAAAAACCGAAGCCGAACAACTATTTCAGCTTAGTGCAGCAGTTCCTTGGAGCGATGCCGCGCATCAATGCGATGAAGAGGTCGGCGTGTATAGAAGGCTCGCAGATGGCCCTTGCCCGTGTCAAAGCATACTAGGCGGAGATGGATGCTACCACTATTGCGGCGCAGGGTTCGGCCATAGGCCGAGTGGCCGCCGAGCACTATTTCGAAGAAGTTCTAGAGGGTGCTCGTTTGATAGAGGCCCAGTGCTCGAAGAATATTATGTTTGGATGACATGTATTCCTATTGTAAAAACAATGTTTATGAAGTTTATTAAGGCTGTATTTATACTTTTGCTTGAAAGTAATATGATGCCTCCTGTGCGGCCGTTTATGTATATATGTATATAACCCAAAAGATTGCAGTTGTCGGCTTCAACCCCCACACATATAATGCGGAGGTGTTCGCAGAAGACGCGTGTTCACACTTAATCCAATGTCTTGGTCCTATTAAGGAGGTGATAGCGCAGCGAACGAGGCAACCAGACTATAATGCTTTAACACTTTCACTTAGCCATAGGAGTTTGACGGTGGGGCTACTATATAGCCCCTGGTGGCTCCGCACTCTCCCGAATTCGGGGTGCGTACCTGCCTGGCCGGGAAATGGCCCTTCGTTAAGGCGGAGGAATTCTAACATTCCGATAGGTCATCGAGTGGTTGACTAGTCTCACGCTATATCATGACAGTCAGTTTTCGGCTTTCTCTACTGAGGTGCTCATCTAGATGACCCGGGGCACAATCGCAGTAGTTCTCCTGGTGCCGCCTTAGCCGATAGAGAGGAACGTAAGGCAGCAAAACACAGGAGCCGGGCAAACCCAACATTTGACCAAAGACATGATTCGGAGCTGATGCATATAAGGCCAAACTCGCGACGCCGAACACTCCCTAAGGTATTCGGTCTTTATGGTATAAACCAGGCCTAAATAGTGCCCTTTGTAAGAAGCCCCTGGTGTCCAGGTACATGCATTATTCTGACGTGGCCACATGCCAAGACGCCAGCATCCTTCTCAATAGTACTGAGAATCCAACTACAAAGGTCATCTTTCCATTGCAAGATAAATAGATCAAGTTGGCCAAACAAAACCCAAATATCAGAGAAGAAATACGAGGCTATAAGCAATCATGCATATAAGAGATCAAAGAATATTCAAATAACTTTCATAGATAAAAAGATAGATCTGATCATAAACTCAAAGTTCATCCGATCGCAACAAACACACCGCAAAAAGAGTTACATCATATGGATCTCCAAGAGACCATTGTATTGAGAATCAAATGATAGAGAGGAAGCCATCTAGCTACTAAGTACGGACCCGAAGGTCTACAAAGAACTACTCACACATCATTGGAGAGGCACCAATGAAAGTGGTGAACCCCTCTGTGATGGTGTCTAGATTGGATCTGGTGGTTCTCGACTTTGCGGCGGCTAGAATTGATTTTCGTTGACTCCCCTAGGGTTTCTGGAATATTGGTGTATTTATAGAGCAAAGAGGCGGTCCGGGGGGCACCCGAGGTGGGCACAACCCACCAGGGCGTGCCTGGGCCTCCTGGCGTGCCCGAGTGGGTTGTGCTCCCCTTGGAGCAGCTCCCCAGGCGCTGCCTTGGCCCATTGGGTGTCTTCTGGTGCATAACAAATCTCCGAAAAGTTTCGCTGTGTTTGGACTCCGTTTGGTATTGATTTCCTGCGATGTGAAAAACATGCAGAAAACAACAACTGGCACTTGGCACTATGTCAATAGGTTAGTACCAAAAATGTTATAAAATGACTATAAAATGATTATAAAACATCCAAGATTGATAATATAACAGCATGGAACAATAAAAATACTATATATACATTGGAGACGTATCACAACCCGACGTGTAAAAGGGGTTGTCAATCCCTTTCGGGTAACGGTGCCACACATTGGCAAACAAACGTGAGAGAGTTGTAAATATTGATAGATCGGACGCCAAATAAAATAAATTGCAGCAAGGTATTTTTTGTATTTTTGGGTTTAATAGATCTGAAAATAAAAGGCAAGTAAAATAGATCACAAAAGCAAATAATATGAAGAAGAGACCCCCCCCCCCGGGGGGGGGGGCATAGGTTTCACTAGTGGCTTCTCTCGAGAAAAATAGCAAACGGTGGGTGAACAAATTACCGTTGGGCAATTGATAGAACTTCAAATACTCATGACGATATCCAGGCAATGATCATTATATAGGCATCACGACCAAGATTAGTAGACCAACTCCTGCCTGCATCTACTACTATTACTCCACACATCGACCGCTATCCAGCATGCATCTAGTGTATTAAGTTCATGGAGAAATAGAGTAATACAATAAGAATGATGACATGATGTAGACAAGATCAATTTATGTAGAAATAGACCCAATCATTTTATCCTTAGTAGCAATGACACATATGTGTCGGTTCCCCTTCTGTCACTGGGATCAAGCACCATAAGATTGAACCCACTACAAAGCTCATCTTCCCATTGCAAGATAAATAGATCAAGTTGGCCAAACAAAACCCAAATATCGATGAAGAAATACGAGGCTATAAGCAATCATGCATATAAGCGATCAAAGAAACTCAAATAAATTTCATGGATAAAAAGAGATAGATCTAATCATAAACCCAAAGTTCATCAGATTCCAACAAACACACCGCAAAAGAGTTACATCATATGGATCTCCAAGAGACCATTGTATTGAGAATCAAACAAGAGAGAGGAAAGCATCTAGCTACTAACTAAGGACCCGAAGGTCTACAAAGAACTACTCACGCATCATCGGAGAGGCACCAATGGAAGTGGTGAACCCCTCCGTGATGGTGTCTAGATTCGATCTAGTGGTTCTGGACTCTGCTGCGCTGGAATTGATTTTCATCGACTTCCCTAGGATTTCTATAATATTGGGGTATTTATAGAGCAAAGAGGCGGTCCGGGGGGCACCCGAGGTGGGCACAATCCACCAGGGCATGCCTGGGCCCCCGGGCGCTCCCTGGTGGGCTGTGCTCCCCTCGGAGCACCCCCAGATGCTTCTTCGGCCCATTGGGTGTCTTCTGGTCCAAAAAATCCACAAAAAGTTTCATAGAGGCCATGGCGGTAGAGGAGGCCGCGATGGCACCGGTCGAGGACGAGGAGGCGGCGATGGAGGGCGACGGCCCCATTGACTGGGATGATATCGCCAACAACAGCAGCAGCGACGACGACGGTGATGGCGAAGGCGCCGTCGTGATCGACTTGCTGGCGCCCAGCGGCGACGACGACCAGTGATCGACGGCGACGGCCTAGTTTTATTTTTAGGGTTTAAATATATGTTTAATTACTATGTAATATATATATATATATGTTGAATGCAATGAAAAGATTGGATGAAAAATTGTTCAACGACGGTAGTGCCGACGAAGGAAGGGCCGGGGCGGCGTGCAGGAGCAGCGGGGCGTCGGGGAGGGGGGTGGGGGCGGCGGAGGGGCATGGGGCCGAGGGGCCTTAGCGGTGGGGCGGCGGTGGCGGCGGGCGGCGTGGGGTCGGGAAGAGAGAAGGGGACGTGGGAGACAGAGAGTGAGGAGGGCGGGTGGGAGATAGGGTTAGGGTTAGGGTGGGGGCAGGCGCGTCAGCACCGTTAGATAGAATATTGTTTTGCCGCCCGCTAGCTGACGGAAAAGTATCTTTGCCGTCAGCTAGCCGACGACAAAGAACTGGCTGACGGCAAGAGCTAGTTTGCCGTCCGCTAGCCAACGTCGAAGATCTGGCTGACGGCGAAGGCGCTATTTGCCGTCAGCCAGTTCTTTGTTGTCTGCTTTTTGTGAGTAGACGACAAAAAGGTCTTTGTCTTCGGCTAGCAGACGACGAGGAACTGGCTGACGGCAAATTACCTGACTCCAGTAGTGTTGGTAATGTCGAAGCACGCTATAGAGATGTGTTATCTATAGTTGAAAAGAATATGAAAGATAGGCTTGATGCCCCACTGCAGTTGACTGCATATTTGCTGAATCCACACTATAGCTATGTAGATGGCGGCATATTTGATTATGTTTACATCAATACAACCTTTTATTCTTGTGTGGAGACATTCTATCATGGTGATGAAAACATGCAAGAAAAGGTTGTGAACTATGAAATAGGCAAGTTCCAAAGTAGAGATGGATCCTTTACAAAGAAGCTTGCTAGGACTTGCCAAAACTTTAACTACAATCTTAGTTAGTCATTACTTGCAAACCTTTCACTTAGTTGCATATTTTGTCTAGTACTCAAGTTCTTATAGTATTATTTAGTTACTGACTATGAAAAAAAATCCTCTTCCTAGTGGCTTGGTGGAGAATGTATGGAGGTGAGACACCAAGGCTGAAGTACATGGCTATGAAGATCCTTTCTTTGACCTCAAGTTCTTCCGACTGTGAGAGAAATTGGAGTTGTTTTGAGTCGGTTAGTCTCCAAAATTGAATTTGTTTTGATGCTTTGTCAAGTTTCTATTAACTAGTTCCTGACTAGTAGCATTGGCACTTGTAGATACATACCAAGAGAAGAAACTGACTTCCTACAGATCGCCTCAATCAGCTTGTGTAGATCTAGTTCAACTCAAGGTTGTTATCCAAGAAGAAAAAGATCAAGCAGAGGAAGAACATTGATGTTCTCCTAAGTACTGATGCATCCGAAGCACAAGGCTTCTTGTCTGAGGGATGAGATGATCATGCTTTCATGGTGTTTCCACACGGATATGAGGGAGCAGATGACATACATTGGAGTGTGGTTGGAGATGCTATGGGGACCAGTGAACAACTTGAGCTTTGTCAAAGTGCGAGAGTTAGAGATCTCCATGATAAAGAGTTTGAGTCAAACAAAGAAGAACTAGAGGAGACAGATTTAGAGGAGGAGGAGGAGGATATAGAGTATGAGGATGATGAAGATGACGTGGTGATTGGGCGCACTTATATGGATGATGACTGATCCATGAAATCATGAACTGCTGCTTGAACAACTACTGCTTGAGTTGGGGCTGCTGCTTGGTTGCTCTTGTTTGGCGGCTACTGCTTGGCCGCTGCTGATGCTTGGCTGCAGTTGCCATTTATCTTAAATGCTCTAGGACAATATTATTTATGCATGCTGTGTGAACCACTGAACTTTATCCTTATGTGTTATTTGGCTATTGGTTGTGGTGTGTGAACCATCGAACCTCAACCTTATATGCCATTTCAGATTTTTCCAGTTACCTATGTGCTATATTTCCTATTTTCTTGTGCATATTATTCAAAAACAACCAAATTATGGCCAAATTTCAACAACACTTAATCTCGGTTAAGTTGCATTTAAGCGGCCATTGCTCTAAGCTGTGGCCTTCCACTGCGCTTATGCTTACCGCCTTTTTGAACATTGCTTATGACTGCAAGAAAAACTACCCGGCAATGGTGCCGAAAATCTTCATGTTTTGCTTCCTTCTATAGGAGATTTTGGGCCGTGAAGAGCAAGGATTTGCAACACGCGACATGTATTTCAGTCAGTTCATAACCAAGTTACGAATCCACTGGAGCCCCTGACTACAATCAATGGTCAACCCTAAAAACAATTAGAGAACTTCTTGGCCCCCAACTTAAATAGTGAGATTGTCAGTCTCACTAGTTTTACTAGTCTTTGTCACCTTGAGATTCAGCATGCATGGACATGCAAACGCCATCTCCGCACTATATTGAGCAATTTAGGACACTCCCAATGCACTGACTCTTAACACATCATGCTATGTGGTGAAAAGTTCTTATAGAGAATCACCTCAATTCATTTTCTCTTACGTGTTGTATAGTGATATTTACATTTAGTTGGTTATGTGTTTATATTTGCATCTCAACACTGTTGCCTATTTCTGGACAGAAATGAAGGAAAGAAAAATAGAGAGAGGCCACATCAAATCGGAACCCTAATTTTACTAGATAGAGAAATCAAGTCTCGAACTGTATCTCCACTAACATACATCTTTCATCTTTGTTTGTACTTTTTCTATTTTTATTTTGTGCGAGAAAACTTCCAATCTATTGATCTTCAAACATGGCAGTACAACGAACAAAAGAGGTAATAAAAATTACATTCAGATCCGTAGACCACCTAGCGATGACTACAAGCACTGGAACAAGCTGAAGGCGCGCCGCCGTCATTACCCCTCCCTCGTCGGAGCCGGGCAAAACTTGTTGTACTAGTCTGATGGCCTGGCTTATTAGGGATGATAGACTACTCATATCAAGAAGGAATTCCTTCTTTTCTGGAAGCCCATTCGGACAGAACTCCAAAGTTAAGCATGCTCAGCTTGGAGTAGTTTCAGGATGGGTGACCGACCAGGAAGTTGCTCCCGGGTGCGCACGAGTGAGGATAAAGTGCGTAGAACCGACCAGGAAGTTTCTCCCGGGTGCGCACGAGTGAGGACAAAGTGCATAGAAAAGACTAGTATTGATCTGTGGGGCCAGTCTAGATCCCGCCAGGAGTAACGACCACCGGCGGGTGTGTCTGGGGCATTACAAGTTGGTATCAGAGCCGACCCTCACGGTTACACGGATGTTTGCGGACAGGTGCGCGGTCATGTTGTTCATGACGTTTGTGACCCGTCGTGGCACCCGACATGGCACATGTACCAGACTGGATGCACAGACGTATGTGCCAAGTGGGAATGTTCCTGTGGCCCGACGAGGACGTCGGTTCCTCTGAGTGGGGGTGTATGTGATGGCCTGGCTTATTAGGGATGATAGACTACTCATATCAATAAGGAATTCCTTCTTTTCTGGAAGCCCATTCGGACAGAACTCGAAAGTTAAGCGTGCTCAGCTTGGAGTAGTTTCAGGATGGGTGACCAATCGGGAAGTTGCTCCCAGGTGCGCACGAGTGAGGACAAAGTGCATAGAAAAGACTAGTATTGATCTGTGGGGTGTAACGACCACCGGCGGGTGTGTTCGGGGCGTTACAAGTAGACAGTCAAAAAGTCATCGTGCTAAGGCCCCATAGGACCAGCGCAACAGAATAGCAACCACCGCCGATGAAGAGTAGCGTAGATCGGAAGGATCCAACCTGAAAACACATGAACGTAGACGAACTACGACCAAATCCAAGCAAATCCACTAAGGACATATCCGCCGGAGACGCACCTTCACACGCCCACCGATGATGCTAGACACACCTACGGGGCGGGAGCTAGATGGGAAGGACCTTATGAAGGAAATATGCCCTAGATGCAATAATAAAGTTGTTATTTATATTTCCTTATATCATGATAAATGTTTATTATTCATGCTAAAATTGTATTAACCGGAAACTTGATACATGTGTGGATACATAGACAAAACACAGTGTCCCTAGTAAGCCTCTACTTGACTAGCTCATTAATCAAAGATGGTAAACTTCCCTAACCATGGACATGTGTTGTCATTTGATGAATGGGATCACATCATTAGGAGAATGATGCGATGGACAAAACCCATCCGTTAGCCTAGCATAATGATCATTAAGTTTTATTGCTATTGCTTTCTTCATGTCATATACATATTTTTTTGACTATGAGATTATGCAACTCCTGGATACTGGAGGAATACCTTGTGTGCAATCAAACGTCACAATGTAATTGGGAGATTATAAATATGCTCTACAGGTATCTTCGAAGGTGTTTATTGGGTTAGCATAGATCGAGATTAGGATTTGTCACTCCGAGTATCAGAGAGGTATCTCTGGGCCATCTCGGTAATGCACATCATAATAAGCCTTGAAATCAATGTGACTAATGAGTTAGTTGCGGGATGATGTATTATGGAACGAGTAAAGAGACTTGCCGGTAATGAGATTGAACTAGGTATATATATGAATATACCGACGATCGAATCTCGGGCAAGTAACATACCGATGACAAAGGGAATAACGTATGTTGTCATTACGATACGACCTATAAAGATCTTCGTAGAATATGTGGGAACCAATATGAGAATCCAGGTTCCACTGTTGGTTAGTGACCGGAGAGGTGTCTCGGTCATGTATACATAGTTCTTGAACCCGTAGGGTCCACATGCTTAAGGTTCGATGACGATTTTGTATTATGTGAGTTATGTGATTTGGTGACCGAATGTTGTTCGGAGTCCCTACTGAGATCAGGGACATGACGAGGAGTCTCGAAATGGCCGAGAGGTAAATATTCATATATTGGACGATGATATTCGAACACCGGAAGTGTTCCAGGGGTACCGAGTACATATTGGGTCACCCGAAGGGGTTCCGGGCATCCCCACGGCAACTACATGGGCCTAAGGGGCCAGGAAGGGGACAAACCAGCCCCTAGGGGGCTGGTGCGCCCCATGTAGGCCGAAATAATGGGGAAGGAAAGAGGGGAAGAGAGAAAGGAAGGGGAGCAATTCGGCCTCCTCCTTCCTTCTCTCCTACCTTCCCCCTCCGGATGAATATGGAAGGGGGAGGCCGAATTGGGAGGCGCCCAAGTAGGATTCCTCCTACTTGGGCGCTCCCTTGGCTGCCTCTTCTCCCACTCAACCTATATATATGTGGGGGGAGCACCACTAGAACACACAGCAACATCTGTTAGCCATGTGCGACACCCTCCTCCATAGTTTACGCCTCCGATCATATTGTCGTAGTGCTTAGGCGAAGCCCTATGCGGATCACTTCACCATCACCGTCACCACGCCGTCGTGCTGACGAAACTCTCCCTCGACACTTTGCTAGATCAAGAGTTCGAGGGACGTCATTAAGCTAAACGTGTGCATAACTCAGAGGTGTCGTACGTTTGGTGCTTGATCGGTCGGAATGAGAAGAAGTCCGACTACATCAACCGCATTGTCAAACGCTTCCGCTTTCGGTCTATGGGGGTATGTGGACACACTCACCCCTCTCATTTCTATGCATCTCCTAGATAGATCTTGCGTGAGCGTAGGAATTTCTTTGAATTGCATGCTACGTTCCCCAATAGTGGCATCCGAGCCAGGTCTATGCGTAGATAATATGCACGAGTAGAACACAAAGAGTTGTGGGTAGTGATCGTCATAGTGCTTACCACCAATGTCTTATTTCGATTCGACGGTATTTTTGGATGAAGCGGCCCAGGCCAACCTTACATGACCACGTTCATGAGACCGTTTCCAGCAATAGACATGCAACTAGTTTTGCATAAAGGTGGCTGGCGGGTGTCTGTTTCTCCAGCTTTAGTTGGATCGAATTTGACTGCGGTCGGTCCTTGTTGAAGGTTAAAACAACAAACTTGATAAAATCACCGTTGTGGTTTTGATACGTAAGTAAGAACGGTTCTTGCTAGAAGCCCGTAGCAGCCACGTAAAACTTGCAACAACAAAGTTGAGGGTGTCTAACTTGTTTTTGCAGGGAATGTTGTGATGTGATATGGTCAAGACATGATGTGATATACGTTATTGTATGAGATGATCATGTTTTGTAAAAGTTATCGGCAACTGGCAGGAACCTTATGGTTGTCGCTTTATTGTATGATATGCAAACGCCATGTAATTGCTTTACTTTATCACTATGCATTAATGATAGTTGTAGAAGAAATAGTTGGCGAGACGACCACGACGCTACGATGGATATCAAGGTGTCAAGCCTGTGAAGATGGAGATCATGACGGTGCTTTGGAGATGGAGATCAAAGGCACAAGATGATGATGGCCATATCATGTCACATATTTTGATTGCATGTGATGTTTATCTTTTATGCATCTTATTTTTCTTAGTACGTCAGTAGCATTATAAGATGATCCCTTACTAAAATTTCAAGGTATAAGTGTTTTCCCTGAGTATGCACCGTTGCGACAGTTCGTCGTGCTGAGACACGACGTGATGATTGGGTGTGATAAGCTCTACGTTCACGTACAACGGGTGCAAGACAGTTTTGCACGTGCGGAATACTCGGGTTAAACATGAAGAGTCTAGCATGTACAGACATGGCCTTGGAACACTGGAGGCCGAAAGGTCGAACGAGAATCATATAGTAGATATGATCAACATAGTGATGTTCACCATTGAAAACTACTCCATCTCACATGATGATCGGACATGGTTTAGTTGATATGGATCACGTGATCATCTAGATGACTCGAGGGATGTCTATCTAAGTGGGAGTTTTTAAGTAATATGATTAATTGAACTTAATTTATCATGAACTTAGTCCTGATAGTTTTTGCATATCTATGTTGTAGATCAATGGCTCGTGCTACCGTTCCCTTGAATTTTAATGCGTTCCTAGAGAAAGCTAAGTTGAAAGATGATGGTAGCAACTGCACGAACTGGGTCCGTAACTTGAGGATTATCTTCACTAGAAGAACGCCCATGCGTTGCAACGGGGCCACATTAACTTTAAGAGTTCAATATTAATCATGTTAATAATACATTTAATATTCTCATACATATCAAGTGACACTGGTGACCTTTTTTGTCAATTTAGCAATGGGCTCAGTTGCAACGGGCTCTTTATACATATCGGACAACTCGCTACTACTTAAACTACAACTATGGCTACCAATATTTTTTTGTCAATTTAGCTCAGCAATAGTGCCTGGCTTAATAGACTGCTTTGCATTCACCCCCTCAGAAGACAGAGAGAACCAACTCAACATGTCAGAAGATTAACAGAAATTTCATTTGTATGGCATGAACATATAGCAGGAGCACCAACACATAGATTAGCAGAGAGCAGAGCACAGCATGCACACACTCGGGCCATCTATATCATACACACACAGGAACGCACACACGCATCACGCTGGCATACACATACAGAAAAGCAGGCACACACGCATCATGCGCATTGGCCGGTGCGACGCACGCAGAGCAAGTACGTACGCACGGAGAGCAAGCTAGCAAGCACGCACGCGTCCAACCCCGCCGCTGCATGCGCTGGCAGAAGGTGAGGCAGCAAGGGAGACTGCACATTGAAGCTGTCCATGCAAGGCTGGAGGTGCTGGGCCGGCGACGGCGGTGTCGGGACGGCGCTTGATTCATTCCCGGTGGCGTGGAGCTTGGGGCGGCAACACGGCGATAGCTAGTGCTCGGGGATGGGGGTTTGGGGCGGGGGCAGTTGACCCGATGGCTGGCGAAGTTAACGGGCTCGGGCGGCTAGAAATTCGGCGGGTGGCGGCGGCACAGCGATGATGGGACAGGCGGAAAACCTAGCGGGCGTTCAACTACCAATACCCACGCCTTTTTTAGGGGAATTGCTTGTGAAAATAACGTGCGACGACGACTTAGCGAGCAGATCCCCTTAAAAAAGACATAGCGAGCAGATTCCCTTAAAACTGGTAGGAATGGATACGATTGATGAAGTTGATAAATAGTGGTGAATGTTGGCCTAATTTACTATCATCATGCATGGAAACGAATCATCAAGAAAAAGAATACTTCCTATTACTACACTCATAGGAAGCTTCCTAATCTCTGCTACCAAACAGTTTCTGCCCAAACAAGGAAGGAAAGTTATGGACGTGATTCGGAAGGAAACAAACGTTATGAAGATTAATTAATTTAGATTTGATCTTTAGAGATTGATTGTGATTGATTCTTTTACATAAAGACATTACTAAATAATTTGCGTCAGTATGGAAAGTTCTGATCCGTTCAGTTTTTTTCGTTGTGTGAGAGGGTGAAGTGAAAATAAACCAATGAAGTGGGGGAGGCGACGAAAAAAATCTACAACGGTTAACCTACGAAAAAAACCGGACGAAAGTGGTGGGACAAAAAAAAACAGGAAGCGAGACTACCAACTGCTCCATTAGGAGTAGAGATTGCTGCATAGAAGAATTATGTCCTTGATGCACCGCTAGGTGAAAGGCCTGTTGCATGAGCAGATGCTGATGTTATGAAAGTCTGGAAAGCTCGATCTGATGACTACTCAATAGTTCAGTGTGCCATGATTTACGGCTTAGAATTGGGACTTCAAAGACGTTTTGAACATCATGGACCATATGAGATGTTCCAGGAGTTAAATTAATATTTCAAGCAAATGCCCGAGTTGAGAGATATGAAGTCTCCAACAGGTTCTATAGCTGCAATATGGAGGAGAATAGTTCTTTCAGTGAACACATACTCAGAATGTCTGGGTATCATAACCACTTGACTCAGCTGTGAGTTAATCTTTCAGATGATAGTCTTATTGACAGAGTTCTCCAATCACTGCCACCAAACTATAATATGCAAGGGATGGATAAGACAATTCCCGAGCTCTTCGCTATGCTCAAAGTTGCGGAGGTAGAAATCAAGAAGCAGCATCAATTGTTGATGGTTAACAAGACCACTACTTTCAAGAAAAAGGGCAAAGGAAAGAAGGGGAACTTCAAGAAGAATGGCAAGAAAGTTGCAACTCCCGGGAAGAAGCCCAAGTCTGGACCTAAGCCTAAAACCGAGTGCTTCTATTGCAAAGGGATTGGTCACTGGAAGCGGAACTGCCCCAAGTATTTGGCGGATAAGAAGGATGACAAAGTGAACAAAGGTATATTTGATATACATGTTATTGATGTGTGATACGTCTCCATCGTATCTACTTTTCCAAACACTTTTGCCCAAGTTCTGGACTCTAACTTGCACGATTTGAATGGAACTAACCCGGACTGGCGTTGTTTTCAGCAGAATTGCACAGTGTTATTTTTGTGGAAAAATAAAAGTTCTCGGAATGACCTGAAAATCAACGGAGATTATTTTTGGAATACATAAAAAATACTGGAAGAAGAATCCACGTCAGGGGCCCACACCCTGTCCACGAGGGTGGGGGCGCGCCTACCCCCTGGGCGCGCCCCCTGCCTCGTGGGCCCCCTGACGGTCCACCGACCTCAACTCCAACTCCATATATTCACTTTCGGGGAGAAAAAAATCAGGGAGAAGGATTCATCATGTTTTACGATACGGAGCCGCCGGCAAGCCCTAAACTCTCTCGGGAGGGCTGATCTGGAGTCCGTTCGGGGCTCCGAAGAGGGGAATCCGTCATCATCGTCATCATAAACCTTCCTCCATCACCAATTTCATGATGCTCACCGCCGTGCGTGAGTAATTCCATCATAGGCTTGCTGGACGGTGATGAGTTGGATGCGATTTATCATGTAATCGAGTTAGTTTTGTTAGGGTTTGATCCCTAGTATCCACTATGTTCTGAGATTGATGTTGCTATGACTTTGCTATGCTTAATGCTTGTCACTAGGGCCCGAGTGCCATGATTTCAGATCTGAACCTATTATATTTTCATGAATATATGTGAGTTCTTGATCCTATCTTGCAAGTCTATAGTCACCTATTATGTGTTATGATCTGTTAACCCCGAAGTGATAATAATCGGGACCATTACCGATGATGACCGTAGTTTGAGGAGTTCATGTATTCACTATGTGTTAATGCTTTGGTCCGGTATTCTATTAAAAGGAGGCCTTAATATCCCTTAGTTTCCAATAGGACCCTGCTGCCACAGGAGGGTAAGACAAAAGATGTCATGCAAGTTCTTTTCCATAAGCACATATGACTATATTCGGAATACATGCTTACATTACATTGATGAACTGGAGCTAGTTCTGTGTCACCCTATGTTATAACTGTTGCATGACCGATCGCATCCGACATAATTCTCCATCACCGATCCAATGCCTACGAGCTTTTCATATATTGTTCTTCGCTTATTTACTTTTCCGTTGCTACTGTTACAATCACTATAAAACCAAAAATATTACTTTTGCTACCGTTGCCACTACTATCATATTATTTTGCTACTAAATACTTTGCTGCAGATATTAAGTTCCCAGGTGTGGTTGAATTGACAACTCAGCTGCTAATACTTGAGAATATTCTTTGGCTCCCCTTGTGTCGAATCAATAAATTTGGGTTAAATACTCTACCCTCGAAAACTATTGCGATCCCCTATACTTGTGGGTTATCAAGACTATTTTCTGGCATAGTTGCCGGGGAGCATAGCTCTATTCTTTGAGTCACTTGGGATTTATATCTGCTTATCACTATGAAGAACTTGAAAGATCAAATAACCAAGATTTTTCGCTCAAATACGAGGGGAGGTAAGGAACTGCCATCTAGCCCTGCACTTGATTCACCTTCTGTTTTGAGTAAATTTGCGACACCTATACCTTCTATTCATTTTGATATGTCGCATGTTATTGATGATGCCACTTCTGCTTTGCATGATACTTATGATGAAACTACTTCTATGCTTGATACTACTATGCCACTAGGTGAATTTCTGATGAACAACTTGCTAGGGTTAGAGAGAATGAAATTATTGAAACTGATAATATTGATGAAAGTGATGATGAAGATTCTCCCCCTAGATATGAATTGCCTGTTGTTCCCGAGGGTTATGTTATGGATGAAGAAACTGCTAGAGGCTTTCTTGCTTGCAATGATAGATCTAATCTTAAAAAATTATTAGCTAAGCTTAAAGAAAAGTCTTTGAATGCTAGAATGAAATACAACCCTGCTTTTGCTACTTCACCTATCTTTATTACCGATAAGGATTATGATTTCTCTGCCAATCTTGAGATAATTACTTTGGTTGAATGTGATCCTTTTTATGGCTATGAATCTGAAACTGTTGTGGCACATCTTACTAAATTAAATGATATAGCCACCTTGTTCACTAATGATGAGAAAACTCGCTATTACTTTATCCTTAAGTTGTTTCCGTTCTCATTAAAGGGTGGTGCTAAGACATGGTTTAATTCTCTTGATCCTAGTTGTGTGCGTAGTCCCCAGGATATGATTTATTACTTCTCTGCTAAATATTTCCCCGCTCATAAGAAACAAGTTGCCTTAAGGGAAATATATAGTTTTGTGCAAATTGAAGAAGAGAGTCTCCCACAAGCTTGGGGGAGGATTCTCCGATTACTTAATGCTTTGCCTAATCATCCTCTTAAGAAAAATGAAATACTTGATATCTTTTATAATGGACTAACTGATACTTCCAGAGACCACCTGGATAGTTGTGCTGGTTGTGTTTTCAGGGAAAGAACTATTGATCAAGCTGAATTGCTATTGAATAATATGTTGACTAATGAAAATAATTGGACACTTCCTGAACCAACTCCTAAGCCAACTCCGAAGAAAAGGGGTATTCTATTTCTCAGTCCTGAAGATATGCAAGAGGCAAAGAAATCTATGAAATAAAAAGGTATTAAAGCTGAAGATGTTAAGAATTTACCACCTATTGAAGGAATACATGGTCTTGATAACCCGAAACAGGTAGTAAAGGTAAATTCTCTCTATAGATTTCATAAATGCGAAATCCCATTTACTAAGTTTGCCAGCCAATGCTTGGATGAGTTTGATGACTTTATGGTTAAGCAAGAAAACTTCAATGCTGATGTTGCTAGACAATTGAAACACAATGCTGATACGCTTGAACTCTTGAGTGATTATATGGCTAATGTTAAAGGTGAACTTAAACTTATTAGTAAACATGCTTCTATGGTTACCACTCAAGTAGAACAAGTACTTAAAGCTCAGAATGATTTGCTCAATGAATTAAATAATAAGAAGAATGATAATGCTGTTAGAGTTATGACCAGAGGGGGTAAAATGACTCAGGAACATTTTTATCCCGAGGGCCACCCCAAGAGAATTGAGCAAGATTCTCAGAGAACTAATATAGATGCACCTAGTCCTTCTAAAAGGAAGAAAAAGAAAAATGATAGGACTTTGCATGCCTCTAGTGAACCTGTTGTTGACACACCTGAGAATCCCAATGATATTTCTATTTCTGATGCTGAAACACAATCTAGTAATGAACATGAAACTAGTGATAATGTTAATGATGATGTTCATGTTGATGCTCAACCTAGCAATGATAATGATGTAGAAATTGAACCTGTTGTTGATCTTGATAACCCACAATCAAAGAATCAACGTTATGATAAGAGAGACTTTGTTGCTAGGAAGCACGGTAAAGAAAGAGAACCATGGGTTCAGAAACCCATGCCTTTTCCTCCTAAACCATCCAAGAAAAAGGATGATGAGGATTTTGAGCACTTTGCTGAAACGATTAGACCTATCTTTTTGCGTATGCGTTTGACTGATATGCTTAAAATGAACCTCGCAAATATGAATATAAAGACTTTCTTGCTAGTATAATTGTGGGGGAATCTAGGAAAATCACGCAAGCTACCATAGGGAGCATTCATTTTCCTGCAATACATTATTTTGCTCTCTTCATAGGTAGATGCATAAATGGTAAAGATGAAGCATGTCACATGTGTGTTCCAGATCTTAGTGTTCTCAAGAGTATTGTATTAGGAGATAGACAATATAACTTCGGGGCCATTGTTGCATGTAGGTTGCATAATAATAGTATTGATGGAGATTTCTTTGGTGGAATTTATGCAACCTGTTTAGCTGATTTTATTGAGATACCCATACGTGGAGATGATATTGAGTTGACTCCTGCTTATTTAGATTATAATGCCATGGTTCGTCATCAGTTTGTTGAGGGGAACAATCAGTTCCTCCAGTACTGACTAATCTTCGACAAACGACGCACCTATCACGTCGCTCTCCCTGCTCCTGCTTTCTTTGACTTTCAGGCAAAAGGGAGATGTGTTATAACCAGGGAGGAGGTGACCGAGTACGAGAGGAGGGCGAGGGCAGCTTGCCTCCAAGGTGCAGCTCATCAGGCGATTGCCGCTGCATCTCAGTACGACCCCAGCTACAACTTTGATCCATGGGCATAAACCAACTTAGGCCAAAATCCTAAGCTTGGGGGAGTACGTATCTCTCACCGACATTACATTCATGTTCACACTCATGCCAATTGTCGGTGCTCATACTTTTTCATTGTATCATCCATGCTAGTTTATCTTCTTTTAAGGCTTTCTTCTTGCGTGTTTGAAAAACCTTAAGAAAAACAAAAAAATAGTTGTAGCTTTTAGTTAGTTTACTTTCCATGCCTGTAGTAGTAGTAATTAAAAGAAAACCCAAAAAGATTTATCGTTCTTCTTTTGCCTGTTGGGAGCTTTCCCGTATAAATAGTTTTATTTCATTCCTTTGGGGTCGAGAGGAGAAGACCATGATGAAAATGTTGAGTGGCTCTTATATGCATTGTTGATGATCTTACAAAGAGCCCATGTTACCTTGTCTTCTCTCTTGAATTGAATACTTGCAGATTCCAGCTTAATCCAATGCACGTGCACTATTATTATTTTCCACACCATTCGGTCGTGCAAGTGAAAGACAATAATGATGATTATATGATGAACTGATTGAGATGAGAAAAGATGGTATAAACTCGACCTCTCTTGTTTTTGTAAATATGATTAGTTCATCGTTCCTGATTCAGCCTATTATGAAAGAAACATGTTTGCAATGACAATTAGGGATTATAGTTTCTTATGACATGCTTAATTTGCTAGGAGTTTATAATGGTTTACCTTGCGTGCCAATATGCTATTAAAATGGTTGTGATGTGGTATGATGGGGTGGTATCCTCCTTTGAACGATTCGAGTGGCTTGACTTGGCACATGTTCACGCATGTAGTTGAAACATAATCAACATAGCCTCTATGATATTTATGTTCATGGTGCATTATATCCTACTCATGCTTGCATTCGGTGTTGATTAATTTTAATGCATGTTCATGACTGTTGTCGCTCTCTAGCTGGTCACTTCCCAGTCTCTTTCGAGCCTTCACTTGTACTAAGCGGGAATACTGCTTGTGCATCCAATTCCATAAACCCCAAAGTTATTCCATATGAGTCCACCATACCTTCCTATATACGGTATCTACCTGCCGTTCCAAGTAAATTTGTATGTGCCAAACTCTAGACCTTCAAATAAACATTCTGTTTTGTATGCTCGAATAGCTCATGTATCAACTAGGGTTGTCTGTTGGGGAACACAGTAATTTCAAAAAAATTCCTACGCACACGCAAGATCATGGTGATGCATAGCAACGGGAGGGGAGAGTGTTGTCTACGTACCCTCGTAGACCGAAAGCGGAAGCGTTAGCACAACGCGGTTGATGTAGTCGTACGTCTTTACGGCCCGACCGATCAAGCATCGAAACTACGGCACCTCCGAGTACTAGCACACGTTCAGCTCGATGACGATCCCCGGACTCCGATCCAGCAGAATGTCGGGGAAGAGTTCCGTCAGCACGATGGCGTGGTGACGATCTTGATGTTCTACTGTCATAGGGCTTCGCCTAAGCACCACTACAATATTATCGAGGACTATGGTGGAGGGGGGCACCGCACACGGCTAAGAGATCAATGATCAACTGTTGTGTCTATGGGGTGCCCCCTGCCCCCGTATATAAAGGAGCAAGGGGGAGGAGGTGCGGCCAGGCAAGGGGCGCGCCAGGAGGAGTCCTACTCCCACCGGGAGTAGGACTCTCCCCTTTCCATGTTGGACTAGGACTTGGGGGGGGAGGAGAGAAAGAGGGGAAAGGAAAGGGGGGGGGGCGCCGCCCCCCTCCTTGTCCAATTCGGACTTGGGGGGGGGAGGGGCGCGCGGCTGCCCCTTGGCCTCCTCTCTACTTCCTCCACTAGCCCCATTAAGGCCCATTAGGTTACCGGGGGTTCCGGTAACCTCCCGGTACTCCGGTAAAATGCCGATTTCATCCAGAACACTTCCGATGTCCGAACATAGGCTTCCAATATATCAATCTTTATGTCTCGACCATTTCGAGACACCTCGTCATGTCCGTCATCACATCCGGGACTCCGAACAACCTTCGGTACATCAAAACATATAAACTCATAATGAAATTATCATCGTAACATTAAGCGTGCGGACCCTACGGGTTCGAGAACAATGTAGACATGACCGCAACACGTCTCCGGTCATAACCAATAGCGGAACCTGGATGCTCATATTGGCTCCTACATATTCTACGAAGATCTTTATCGGTCAGACCGCATAACAACATATGTTGTTCCCTTTGTCATCAGTATGTTACTTGCCCGAGATTCAATCGTCGGTATCTTAATACCTAGTTCAATCTCGTTACCGGCAAGTCTCTTTACTCATTCTGTAATACATCATCCCGCAATTAACTCATTAACTGCAATGCTTTCAAGGCTTAAGTGATGTGCATTACCGAGAGGGCCCACAGATACCTCTCCGACAGTCGGAGTGACAAATCCTAATCTCGAAATACGCCAACCCAACAGGTACCTCCGGAGACACCTGTAGAGCACCTTTATAATCACCCAGTTATGTTGTGACGTTTGTAGCACACAAAGTGTTCCTCCGGCAAAAGGGAGTTGCATAATCTCATAGTCATAGGAACATGTATAAGTTATGAAGAAAGTAATAGCAACAAACTAAATGATCAAGTGCTAAGCTTATGGAATGGGTCAAGTCAATCACATCATTCTCCTAATGATGTGATCCCGTTAATCAAATGACAACTCATGTCTATGGCTAGGAAACAAAACCATCTTCGATCAACGAGCTAGTCAAGTAGAGGCATACTAGTGACACTCTGTTTGTCTATGTATTTGCACATGTATTATGTTTCCGGTTAATACAATTCTAGCATGAATAATAAACATTTATCATGATATAAGGAAATAAATAATAACTTTATTATTGCCTCTAGGGCATATTTCCTTCAGTCTCCCACTTGCACTAGAGTCAATAATCTAGATTACACAGTAATGATTCTAACACCCATGGAGCCTTGGTGCTGATCATGTTTTGCTCGTGGAAGAGGCTTAGTCAGCGGGTCTGCAACATTCAGGTCCGTATGTATCTTGCAAATTTCTATGTCTCCCACTTGGACTAAATCCCGAATGGAATTGAAGCGTCTCTTGATGTGCTTGGTTCTCTTGTGAAATCTGGATTCCTTCGCCAAGGAAATTGCACCAGTATTCTCACAAAAGATTTTCATTGGACCCGATGCACTAGGCATGACACCTAGATCGGATATGAACTCCTTCAACCAGACTCCTTCATTTGCTGCTTCTGAAGCAGCTATGTACTCCGCTTCACATGTAGATCCCGCCACGACGCTTTGTTTAGAACTGCACCAACTGACAGTTCCACCGTTCAATATAAACACGTATCCGGTTTGCGATTTAGAATCGTCCGGACCAGTGTCAAAGCTTGCATCAATGTAACCATTTACGATGAGCTCTTTGTCACCTCCATATACGAGAAACATATCCTTAGTCCTTTTTAGGTACTTTAGGATGTTCTTGACCGCTGTCCAGTGATCCACTCCAGGTTTACTTTGGTACCTCCCTGCTAGACTTATAGCAAGGCACACATCGGGTCTGGTACACAACATTGCATACATGATAGAGCCTATGGCTGAAGCATAGGGAACATCTTTCATTTTCTCTCTATCTTCTGCGGTGGTCGGACATTGAGTCTTACTCAACTTCACACCTTGTAACACAGGCAAGAACCCTTTCTTTGCCTAATCCATTTTGAACTTCTTCAAAACTTTGTCAAGGTATGTGCTTTGTGAAAGTCCAATTAAGCGTCTTGATCTATCTCTATAGATCTTAATGCCCAATATGTAAGCAGCTTCACCGAGGTCTTTCATTGAAAAACTCTTATTCAAATATCCCTTTATGCTATCCAGAAATTCTATATCATTTCCAATCAATAATATGTCATCCACATATAATATCAGAAATGCTACAGAGCTCCCACTCATTTTCTTGTAAATACAGGCTTCTCCAAAAGTCTGTACAAAACCAAATGCTTTGATCACACTATCAAAGCGTTTATTCCAACTCCGAGAGGCTTGCACCAGTCCATAAATGGATCGCTAGAGCTTGCACACTTTGTTAGCTCCCTTTGGATCGACAAAACCTTCTGGCTGCATCATATACAACTGTTCTTCCAGAAATCCATTCAGGAATGCAGTTTTAACATCCATTTGGAAAATTTCATAATCATAAAATGCGGCAATTGCTAACATGATTCGGACAGACTTAAGCATCTCTACGGGTGAGAAGGTCTCGTCGTAGTCAATCCCTTGAACTTGTCGAAAACCTTTTGCAACAAGTCGAGCTTTGTAGACAGTAACATTACCGTCAGCGTCAGTCTTCTTCTTGAAGATCCATTTATTCTCAATTGCTTGCCGATCAACGGGTAGGTCAACCAAAGTCCATACTTTGTTCTCATACATGGATCCCATCTCAGATTTCATGGCTTCTAGCCATTTTGCGGAATCTGGGCTCACCATCGCTTCTTCATAGTTCGTAGGTTCATCATGATCTAGTAGCATGACTTCCAGAACAGGATTACCGTACCACTCTGGTGCGGATCTTATTCTGGTTGATCTATGAGGTTCAGTAGTGACTTGATCTGAAGTTTCATGATCATTATCATTAGCTTCCTCACTAATTGGTGTAGGCGTCACAGAAACCGGTTTCTGTGATGTACTACTTTCCAACAAGGGAGCAGGTACAGTTACCTCATCAAGTTCTACTTTCCTCCCACTCACTTCTTTCGAGAAAAACTCCTTCTCTAGAAAGGATCCATTCTTAGCAACGAAAGTCTTGCCTTCGGATCTGTGATAGAAGGTGTACCCAACAGTTTCCTTTGGGTATCCTATGAAGACACATTTCTCCGATTTGGGTTCGAGCTTATCAGGTTGAAGCTTTTTCACATAAGCATCGCAGCCCCAAACTTTTAGAAATGACAACTTTGGTTTCTTGCCAAACCACAGTTCATAAGGCGTCGTCTCAACGGATTTCGATGGTGCCCTATTTAACGTGAATGCAGCCGTCTCTAAAGCATAACCCCAAAACGATAGCGGTAAATCTGTAAGAGACATCATAGATTGCACCATATCTAGTAAAGTACGATTACGACGTTCGGACACACCATTACGCTGTGGTGTTCCGGGTGGCGTGAGTTGTGAAACTATTCCACATTGTTTCAAATGTAGACCAAACTCGTAACTCAAATATTCTCCTCCACGATCAGATCGTAGAAACTTTATTTTCTTGTTATGATGATTTTCAACTTCACTCTGAAATTCTTTGAACTTTTCAAATGTTTTAGACTTATGTTTCATTAAGTAGATATACCCATATCTGCTTAAATCATCTGTGAAGGTGAGAAAATAACGATATCCACCACGAGCCTCAATATTCATCGGACCACATACATCTATATGTATGATTTCCAACAAATCTGTTGCTCTCTCCATAGTACCGGAGAACGGCGTTTTGGTCATCTTGCCCATGAGGCACGGTTCGCAAGTACCAAGTGATTCATAATCAAGTGATTCCAAAAGTCCATCAGTATGGAGTTTATTCATGCGCTTTATACTGATATGACCTACACGGCAGTTCCACAAATAAGTTGCACTATCATTATCAACTCTGCATCTTTTGGCTTCAACATTATGAATATGTGTATCACTACTATCGAGATTCATCAAAAATAGACCACTCTTCAAGGGTGCATGACCATAAAAGATATTACTCATATAAATAGAACAACCATTATTCTCTGATTTAAATGAATAACCGTCTCGCATTAAACAAGATCCAGATATAATGTTCATGCTCAACGATGGCACCAAATAACAATTATTGAGGTCTAAAACTAATCCCGAATGTAGATGTAGGGGTAGCGTGCCGACCGCGATCACATCGACTTTGGAACCATTTCCCATGCGCATCGTCACCTCGTCCTTTGCCAGTGTTCGCTTAATCCGTAGTCCCTGTTTCGAGTTGCAAATGTTAGCAACAGAACCAATATCAAATACCCAAGTGCTACTGCGAGCTCTAGTAAGGTACACATTAATAACATGTATATCACATATACCTTTGTTCACCTTGCCATCCTTCTTATCCGCCAAATACTAGGGGCAGTTCCGCTTCCAGTGTCTAGTCTGCTTGCAGTAGAAGCACTCAGTTTCAGGCTTAGGTCCAGATTTGGGTTTCTTCTCCTGAGCAGTAACTTGCTTACTGTTCTTCTTGAAGTTCCCCTTCTTCTTCCCTTTGCCCTTTTTCTAGAAACTGGCAGTCTTGTTGACCATCAACACTTGATGCTCCTTTCTTGATTTCTACCTCCGCAGCCTTTAGCATTGCGAAGAGCTCGGGAATTGTCTTATCCATCCCTTGCATGTTATAGTTCATCATGAAGAACTCTGTCAATGACACTATCAACAGGAAGATTAACTCCCAGTTGAGTCAAGTGATTATGATACCCAGACATTTTGAGTATATGTTCACTGACAGAACTATTCTCCTCCATCTTGCAGCTATAGAATTTATTGGAGACTTCATATCTCTCAATCCGGGCATTTGCTTGAAATATTAACTTCAACTCCTGGAACATCTCATATGCTCCATGATGTTCAAAACGTCGTTGAAGTCCCGATTCTAAGCCGTAAAGCATGGCACACTGAACTATTGAGTAGTCATCAGCTTTGCTCTGCCAGACATTCATAACATCTGGTGTTGCTCCAGCAGCAGGCCTGGCACCTAGCGGTGCTTCCAGGACGTAGTTCTTCTATGCAGCAATGAGGATAATCCTCAAGTTACGGACCCAGTCCGTGTAATTGCTACCATCATCTTTCAACTTTGCTTTCTCAAGGAACGCATTAAAATTCAACTAAACAACAGCACGGGCCATCTATCTACAATCAAACATAGACAAGAAAGATACTATCAGGTACTAAGTTCATGATAAATTTAAGTTCAATTAATCATATTACTTAAGAACTCCCACTTAGAAAGACATCCCTCTAATCTTCTAAGTGATCACGTGATCCAAATCAACTAAACCATAACCGATCATCACGTGAAATGGAATAGCTTTCAATGGTGAACATCAATATGTTGATCATATCTACTATATGATTCACGCTCGACCTTTCGGTCTCAGTGTTCCGAGGCCATATCTGCATATGCTAGGCTCGTCAAGTTTAACCTAAGTATTCTGCGTGTGCAAAACTGGCTTGCACCCGTTGTAGATGGACGTAGAGCTTATCACACCCGATCATCACGTGGTGTCTGGGCATGACGAACTTTGGCAACGGTGCATACTCAGGGAGAACACTTTTATCTTGAAATTTAGTGAAAGATCATCTTATAATGCTACCGTCAATCAAAGCAAGATAAGATGCATAAAAGATAAACATCACATGCAATCAATATAAGTGATATGATATGGTCATCAACATCTTGTGCTTGTGATCTCCATCTCTGAAGCACTGTCATGATCACCATCGTCACCGGCGCGACACTTTGATCACCATCGTAGCATCGTTGTCGTCTCGCCAATCTTATGCTTCCACGACTATCGCTACCGCTTAGTGATAAAGTAAAGCATTACAGCGCAATTGCATTGCATACAATAAAGTGAGAACCATATGGCTCCTGCTAGTTGCCGATAACTCAGTTACAAAAACATGATCATCTCATACAATGAAATTTAGCACCATATCTTGACCATATCACATCACAACATGCCCTGCAAAAACAAGTTAGACGCCCTCTACTTTGTTGTTACAAGTTTTACGTCGCTGCTACGGGCTTAAGCAAGAACCGTTCTTACCTACGCATCAAAACCACAACGATAGTTTGTCAAGTTGGTGCTGTTTTAACCTTCGCAAGGACCGGGCATAGCCACACTTGGTTCAACTAAAGTTGGAGAAACTGACACCCGCCAGCCACCTGTGTGCAAAGCACGTCGGTAGAACCAGTCTCGCGTAAGCGTACGCGTAATGTCGGTCCGGGCCGCTTCATCCAACAATACCGCCGAACCAAAGTATGACATGCTGGTAAGCAGTATGACTTATATCGCCCACAAATCACTTGTGTTCTACTCGTGCACAACATCAACGCATAAAACCTAGGCTCGGATGCCACTGTTGGGGAACGTAGTAATTTCAAAAAAATTCCTACGCACACGCAAGATCATGGTGATGCATAGGAACGAGAGGGGAGAGTGTTGTCTACGTACCCTCGTAGACCGAAAGTGGAAGCGTTAGCACAACGCGGTTGATGTAGTCGTACATCTTCATGGCCCGACCGATCAAGCACCAAAACTACGTCACCTCCGAGTACTAGCACACGTTCAGCTCGATGACGATCCCCGGACTCCTATCCAGCAGAATGTCGGGGAAGAGTTCCATCAGCACGATGGCGTGGTGACGATCTTGATGTTCTACTGTCGTAGGGCTTCGCCTAAGTACCACTACAATATTATCGAGGTTTATGGTGGAGGGGGGCACCGCACACGACTAAGAGATCAATGATCAACTGTTGTGTCTATGGGGTGCCCCTGCCCCTGTATATAAAGGAGCAAGGGAGAGGAGGTGCGGCCAGGCAAGGGGCGCACCAAGAGGAGTCCTACTCCCACTGGGAGTAGGACTCCCCCCTTTCCATGTTGGACTAGGACTTGGGGGGGAAGGAGAGAAAGAGGGGAAAGGAAAGGGGGGGGGGCGCCGCCCCCCTCCTTGTCCAATTCGGACTTGGGGGGGGGAGGGGCGCGCGGCTGCCCCTTGGCCTCCTCTCAACTTCCTCCACTAGGCCCATTAAGGCCCATTAGGTTACCGGGGGTTCCGATAACCTCCCAGTACTCCGGTGAAATGCTGATTTCACCCGGAACACTTCTGATGTCCAAACACAGGCTTCCAGTATAGCAATCTTTATGTCTCGACCATTTCGAGACTCCTCGTCATGTCCGTGATCACATCCGGGACTCCGAACAACCTTCGGTACATCAAAACATATAAACTCATAATGAAATTATCATCGTAACATTAAGCGTGCGGACCCTACGGGTTCGAGAACAATGTAGACATGACCGCAACACGTCTCCGGTCAATAACCAATAGCGGAACCTGGATGCTCATATTGGCTCCTACATATTCTTTGAAGATCTTTATGGTCAGACCGCATAACAACATACATTGTTCCCTTTGTCATCGGTATGTTATTTGCCCGAGATTCGATCGTCGGTATCTTAATACCTAGTTCAATCTCGTTACTAGCAAGTCTCTTTACTCGTTTTGTAATACATCATCCTGCAATTAACTCATTAGCTGCAATGCTTGCAAGGCTTAAGTGATGTGCATTACCGAGAGAGCCCAGAGATACCTCTCCAACAGTCGAAGTGACAAATCCTAATCTCGAAATACGCCAACCCAACAAGTACCTTCGGAGACACCTGTAGAGCACCTTTATTGTAGCGACCTGACCCGAATGGATCACGTCTACTGTGCTACGGTGTCATCCCTGGATCAGTAATGCTGACACCACACAGTACATCGAGGTTTTATAGCAGAGTTGCAATCACACACTTATTACATCGATGGCTCAAAAAGAACTTATTACAATAAATATGGCTGAAGGCCATCTAATATCGATAACAGCGGAAGACTCGGAAGAAAAATGGGTCCATCAACTCCAGCGGCATCACTGAGTATAGAACCACGACCTAAACGCACCTCAATCGTCGTCTGAAAAGTCTGCAACATTAACGTTGCAGCCCGAAAACGGGTCAGCACATGGAATATGCTGGCAAAGTAACACATAGAGAGTAATGGAATGAAACAGCTATACTACATGCACATATGGCTGGTGGAAAGCTCTATGGTTACAGTTTTTGCGTAAAGCCAATTTTTCCCTACTGCAAAGGAATAAATTTATTTAACTATCATGGTGGTTGTGAAACATTGAGAATGGTTGACAGCATTCTCAATCCCAATTAAAAATAATTAAAACCCAATAACATTAATTAGAAGTAACATGTTGAGATTCACAATGATATTGAAGTACTAGATACTCAAGTTGTCCATAACCGGGGACACGGCTAATCATGATTAGTTTGTAAACTCTGCAGAGGTTTGCGCACTTTTCCCCACATGACTCGATCGCCTCCGTTTGTTTTCTCGCACTACACGGTGTTTGAGAAACGGATGACCGAGACATAGTCTTTCAGAAGCACTAGCACCTTACATGTGGGGTAGACCGGTACACCTACATCCCCTACATCTGCTAGTCCACCCCGTAAGAGTTCGCACAACTTAGTCAACTATGCTAGAGCCCATAATAGCATGTGGTTGCACACGGAAGTTTCTAGCATGAAAGATCTTATGATCCCTTTGAGCCTGGGTGGCGGTCCAAAAAAAAACAGGCAAGTCCTGATAGACATCAGGTGCCTCAATCCACCCAGATATGTGTTTAAGTTGCCACCTTAGATAAACCATTAAAATTATCAACTCACATCTGTCATGGATATCACTCACCCAATCCACGTCTACTAGCATAGCATGGCAATATAAGCAAACGTAGAGTAACTCCCAAAGGTTTCATAATAAACAGGTAATAGGTACTACCTCATCTACTTCCCATCCCACAATTTAATTAGATCCTAATCATGCAATGTGTGAGGATTGATCTAATGCAATAAAACTGGGTTGTAGAAAAGGTATGATCAAAGTGTTACTTGCCTTGCTGATGATCCGCGAGTCCTAGGGTTTCGAAGTAACAAGCGGCGCAATCCGGGTAATGTATCGCAGACAAACAACAAGCATACAATAAGTACTCATCTAATGCACAGGTAAAACTCGAACAAGAGAACGAACCAGGTAGTTCAACTTAAGAACTCCGGTTGCAAAGAAAGAAAGAAAAACAAACGGCGAAAAAAAACAACTCGGTTCTAGCAAGTTGAAACTAGGTCAAAATTTTACTGTAGCAAAAACTTGTTCAAGTTGATTAGACGGAACGGCGGTTTCGAGACGAAACTCCAGGCGCTTGAATCACCTGATTCCGATAAACGAGCGAAAAGAAAGACTAGAAAGAAGATCGGATCTGAGATCGCGATCGCGGAATAAATCCGACGAAAAGGAAAAAAAGAACGGTTAAACGAACGGACGTTCGTTAACCTAGAAGAATCCGGTGATCACGTTCGTTAGGACGAACGGTCCGGCGAACGGTCCAAAGCAACTAAATCAGAGAAGAAAACGAATCCGATCTAGGGTTTTGGAGAAGAAAACCGATCGAAAAACTGATCTAGAAAACCGGAACGGTTTAGAGAAGAAAAGAATCGGAACGATTAGAAGAAAACGATCCGAGAAAAAGAATAGATGTAGCGCGGGGCAACCTTGGCGAGGTCTCCGGTGAACGGGGCTCCGGCGGCGTCGGCGTAGGGCGGCGGCGTGGGCAAGGTGCGGCGGCGGCGCGGGTGTGGGGCGGCGGCGGCAAGGTGCGGCGGCGGCGCGGGGTGTGGGGTGGCGGCGCGGGTGAGGCAGCGCGGCGGCGGTGCAAGGCGCGGTGTGGAGGAGTGCTTTGATTTGATGTGTTTAGAGGGGGGGTGCTTGGGTATTTATATTGGGGAGGGGAGGGGTTTACTTGGGGTAGAGGACAAGGAATTAGAATAGGAGTAGGAAAGATCTAGAAAATAAACGGAAGTAGGACAAAAGTCCTACTAGGATTTCCTAAAAGAAAGAGGCGGCGGCTCCCTGGCGCCTGGCGCCTGCGCACGGGGAGGCTGGGGCGCTAGCGATGGCCTTGGCCTCGGCCGGCTGGTGGCTTGGGCCTTTGGCCCAAGGCGCTGTAATTTTTTTTAAATAGTTTCCTCACGCAGAAAAAAAAACAAAAAGGGATCTAAACGAACTCCGAAAAATCTAAAGTAAATTTTCCCCGACTCCTAAAAATGAGCCGAACAAAATGAACTTTTCTCCGGACCTAAAATGCAATTTTCGAAAACGCGCATTTTTCCCTATCCAAATAAAATGCAAATAAACACCGGAAAGCAAAATTGATCTATTTATTATATCTTCATTTTTCCTAAATTTGGGAAAGTCATATTATTCCCTCTCTCATATATTTTGACACCGGAAAAATTATTGAAGATAAAATAAATAAATCAAATGATCCTATTTTCAAAATTCGAGAGAACTCTCAAATATGAAAATAACGAAATCTCCAACTCTCTCCGAGGGTCCTTGAGTTGCGTGAAATTTCTAGGATCAACCAAAATGCAAGAAAATATGATATGCATATGATCTAGTGTATAACATTCCAAATTGAAAATTTGGGATGTTACAACCTACCCCCCTTAAGATGAATCTCGCCCTCGAGATTCGGGTTGGCTAGAAAATAGGTGAGGGTGGTCTTTGAGCAAATCTTCTTCTCTCTCCGAGGTGGCTTCATCTTCTGTGTGGTGGTTCCACTGAACTTTGCAAAACTTGATAACCTTGCTGCGAGTAACTCTACTGGCAACATCGAGAATCTTGACTGGCTTCTCCTCATATGTTAGGTCATCCTTTAACTGAATCGCTTCTAATGGCACTGTATCTCTTAGCGGTACCTCCGCCATCTCGGCGTGACATTTCTTCAGTTGAGAAACATGGAATACATCATGAACTCCTGATAGTCCTTCTGGTAATTCCAACTTATACGCGACTTCTCCCATACGTTTCACGATCTTAAACGGTCCAACGAAACGCGGTGCTAACTTTCCCTTAACTCCAAAGCGCTTAACTCCTCGAAGTGGGGATACTCGAAGGTAAACTCTGTCTCCGGTTTCGTAAACTGTCTCCTTGCGTTTAGAATCTGCATAGCTCTTCTGCCTGGACTGGGCTACCTTGAGCCTATCGCGAATCAACTTAACCTTCCGTTCTGACTCCTTAATCAAATCTGGTCCAAAGAATTGACGGTCTCCAACTTCGTAACTGTTGTCATGGAACGAAACTGGTATCTGATACGATACTCCTCGGGACTCCATGCAAACAAATGATTCTAGTCATGTATATCTTTGCCAACTTAGCACTAGTGTAAGTGGTCTTAACTGGAATGAAATGTGCTACCTTCGTCAAACGATCAACTACTACCCATATCGAGTCATATCCGGCTTTTGTCCTGGGTATCCCTGTGATAAAATCCATGCCTATCTTATCTCACTTCCATTCGGGTATCGGCAGTGGTTGTAACAATCCTGCTGGCTTTTGATGTTCTGCATTTACTCTCTGACATACGTCACAAACTGCTACATGTGCTGCAATATCCTTCTTCATTCCGGTCCACCAGAATGTTTCCTTTAAATCCAAATACATCTTGGTATTCCCTGGGTGAATCGAATATGGTGAATTATGTGCCTCTTGCAAAATCAACTTCCTGATCTCCGGGTCATTGGGCACATAAACACGGTCCTCAAACCATAAGGTATCATGCTCATCCTCACGAAATCCCTTTGCTTTTCCTTTGCTAAGTTTCTCCTTTATAGCAGCAATCTCCTTGTCAGATTTCTGAGCTTCTCTGATCTTATCCATCAATTTTGACTGAATCTCCAATGCTGCTACATAGCCTCTCGGAACTATTTCCAAACATAGCTCACGAAGGTTTTCTGCTAATTCCTTTGGTATTTTCCCCGTCACTAGGGTATTGACATGGCTCTTACGGCTCAATGCGTCAGCTACTACATTAGCCTTTCCGGGATGATAATGCAATCTCATGTCATAATCCTTGATGAGCTCCAACCATCTCCTCTGTCGGAGGTTCAACTCCTTCTGAGTGAAAATGTACTTCAAACTCTTATGATCCGTGTACACCTCACAATGATTTCCAATGAGGAAATGTCTCCACGTTTTCAACGCATGCACTACGGCTGCTAACTCCAAATCATGCGTGGCATAATTCAACTCATGAGGCTTCAGTTGTCGTGACGCATACGAAACAACTCTCCCTTCCTGCATAAGCACTGCTCCAAGTCCTCGACGTGAAGCGTCGCAATACACCTCATAATCCTTGGTCTGATCTGGCAAAATCAATACCGGTGAGGTAACCAAACGTTTCTTCAACTCCTGAAACTAGCCTCACACTCCTCAGTCCATTTGAACTTAGTATCCTTCTTCAACAACTCCGTCATAGGCTTCGCAATTTTTGAGAAATTCTCAATAAATCTCCGGTAGTATCCTGCGAGTCCAAGAAAACTCCGGATCTCTCCAACTATTGTTGGTGCTTCCCATTCGGTTACGGTCTCAACCTCTGTGGGGTCAACTGCTATACCTTCTCCGGATATAACGTGTCCGAGGAATCCAACTTCCTTCAACCAAAACTCACATTTGCTGAATTTGGCATATAAATGATGTTCCCTTAGTTTCTCCAAAACCAAACGCAAATGTTCCTTATGCTCTTCTTCATTCTTTGAATAAACCAAAATGTCATCGATGAACACTACGACGAACTTATCCAAAAACTCCATAAACACTTTGTTCATCAGGTTCATAAAATAGGCAGGTGCGTTAGTCAATCCAAATGACATAACGGTATACTCATACAGTCCATATCTTGTGGTGAATGCTGTCTTAGGTATGTCCTGCTCTCGAATCTTCAACTGATGGTACCCTGATCGCAAATCGATCTTGGAGAACACTTTAGCTCCTTGCAATCGATAAAACAGATCATTGATCATTGGCAGTGGGTACTTGTTCTTGATGGTTACTTCATTCAATCCACGATAATCTACAACCATCCTTAATGATCCATCCTTCTTTTCCACTAGAAGTACGGGTGATCCCCAAGGTGAAGAACTTGGGCGAATGTAACCTTTATCCAATAACTCCTTAATCTGATTCTTAATTTCCACCAAATCCTTTGCTGGCATCCTATATGGTCGCTTCGATATTGGGTCTGTGCCTGACAATAACTCAATCAAAAACTCAATGTCTCTATCCGGTGGCATGCCTGGTAATTCCTCAGGAAATACATCAGGAAAATCCTTTACCACTGGTACTTCCTCCTGCACAACTCCTGATAAGCAATTCACTTGTGTCCTGTTTGGCACATGCCGGGATACATACTTGATCCTTCTTCCTTCTGGTGTGGTAAGCAAAATTGTCTTACTGGCGCAATCGATGTTTCCTCCATACATCGACAACCAATCCATACCAAGAATCACATCCAGTCCTTGGGATTCCAGAATAATTAAATCCGTTGGGAATACATGCCTTCCTATACTCAATGGTACTTGGAAACATCCTTGTCTGGCCATGTATTCTGCTCCTGGCGAGCTTACTAGCATAGGTGTTTTAAGAATCCTAGTGGACAGGCTATACTTATCCACAAATCCCCTTGATATGTATGAATGCGATGCACCAGTATCAAAAAGAACGAGTGCAGTAAATGACTTAACCAAAAACTTACCGATTACTGCATCGGGCTGATCTTCAATCTCCTCCACATTAACATGGTTCACCTGTCCCCTATTGAAAGGGTTCGGCTTCTTCCCAGAGCTTCCATTGCTATTTCCATTCTGGCCTTCGGGACATTCATTGGCATAATGTCCGGTCTTCGAACACTTGAAACAGGTGACTTGACTCAGGTCTCTCTTGGTTGGGGTCGATGGGGTGGTCCGGTTCTGGCCGTTGCTTCCTCCATTCCCATTACCATTCTTGTGGCCATTATGGTTGTGCGAGCTACCTCCTCCATGGGTGTGCTGAAACTTAAATCCCGGTTTAGGGGTAAAACGGGGCTTCTGCTGGGCTCCAGAGTTATACTTCCCATGTCCATACTTCCTCTTACGGTTCTCAATCTGCTGTTGCTTCCCTTCTATCATGATGGCACGATCTACCAACTCCTGGTAGTTGTTGAAATTTGCTACCATCAACTGCATGCTTAGCTCATCATTCAATCCTTCCAGAAACTTCTCCTGCTTGGCGGCATCCGTAGCAACGTCATCTGGGGCATAACGGGCTAGCTTACTAAACTCCTCCACATACTGGCCAACAGTCCTTCCTCCTTGGCGTAAGTTGCGAAACTCACGCTTCTTTATGGCCATAGCTCCTGCTGAAACATGGGCAGTGTGGAAAGCTTGCTGAAACTGATCCCATGTGACAGTGTCAACTGGGTAAGTGGCTGTGAAATTCTCCCACCATGCTGCCGCGGGTCCGTCTAGCTGGTGTGCGGCAAACTTCACTTTCTCACCATCCGTGCATCCTGTAGTGGTCAACTCCCTTCCTATCTTGCGGAGCCAATCGTCTGCTACTATCGGCTCGGTGCTACTAGAAAACACCGGCGGATTCAGCCTAAGGAAACGGGCTAAGTGGTCAACAGGTGGTGGTGGTGGTGGGTTGTTGTTGTTGTTCTGCTGGTTCTGGACTAACATCTGCATCAATTGATTCTGCTGCTGGATCAACTGAGTGAGCTCCGGTGGAAATCCATTGTCACGTCTCGGAGGCATCTGAGGGTTTAGAAAAGACGAGAATTGAGAATAGAATGAGGTCTAAAGGGAAAACACTACCCATATGCACATGAGCAAATGCACACAAAATCACTTCAATCAATCAAACAAGGGCTTACAAACGGTCTAACTATCGCAAAAGTGCTCGACTATAATGTGTTTACATGGGGGAATACTACTACTATCTGGTGGTCATCTAGAAATTTGAACCGGTGGAAGACTCCATGATATCTACTCCAGCTTCGTCTTCAAAGTCGGGTTCACTTGGATCCGAATCGGTGTCGTCGATGATGATGTAGTTGTCTGGACATGCGACGTACTCGTCGTCCTCCTGGGATGCTAACTTGCTCTTGAGTTCTTCAATCTCCTGCTTAAGATCGCAATTGTGCCTTGCTAGAGCTACGATCTCGTCCATGTAGTCCTTGCGTGTAGACTTCAGTTCTCTTTCTAGCTCGATGATCCTTGCCTTTGCATTCTTCAACTCTATCATGTCATTGCACATCTGGTTCTCGTGGCGTCGAATGTGCTGGTTTAACTCCTGGATGAATGCTGCAATGGATCTATCCTTCTTGGTGCTGACTAACTCCCATTGTTCATCTCGGCGTCCGCAAATCTGGTAGATAGTGTCCTTGAGGTCTTCTTGATAAACTTCTCCAATGCGTCCTATGGTGATATGGGCTGCCATGCTCCTTCCTAGACTCTAGGTTGGTGCATTGAAAACACTATCTATGGGCTTCGTGATTGGCGCGAATGTTCTTCCCGGAACGTGAGCTTGAATCTTCCAGCGCTCCTCTTCAGGCAGAGTGGCGTTGAAGGTTTCCGTGAAGCTTGGTAATCCAATGTTTAGGTACTTGGTGACTTCCTTCAGGTGAAATCCAAATGGTGTGCCTTCATCCGGTTGAGCGTACTTAATCTTCGCGTTCGTCATCCTAATAGAGTAGAAAAGATGAGGAGTTAGAAAATGAGAAGAGAAGGGTGATCTATGGCTTTAACTTAGTGGTCGTGTCCTACAGTCAGCGTGTGCTCTGATACCATCTCTGTAGCGACCTGACCCGAATGGATCACGTCTACTGTGCTACGGTGTCATCCCTGGATCAGTAATGCGGACACCACACAGTACATCGAGGTTTTATAGCAGAGTTGCAATCACACACTTATTACATCGATGGCTCAAAAAGAACTTATTACAATAAATATGGCTGAAGGCCATCTAATATCGATAACAGCGGAAGACTCGGAAGAAAAATGGGTCCATCAACTCCAGCGGCATCACTGAGTATAGAACCACGACCTAAACGCACCTCAATCGTCGTCTGAAAAGTCTGCAACATTAACGTTGTAGCCCGAAAACGGGTCAGCACATGGAATATGCTGGCAAAGTAACACATAGAGAGTAATGGAATGAAACAGCTATACTACATGCACATATGGCTGGTGGAAAGCTCTATGGTTACAGTTTTTGCGTAAAGCCAATTTTTCCCTACTGCAAAGGAATAAATTTATTTAACTATCATGGTGGTTGTGAAACATTGAGAATGGTTGACAGCATTCTCAATCCCAATTAAAAATAATTAAAACCCAATAACATTAATTAGAAGTAACATGTTGAGATTCACAATGATATT